>NC_065910.1:4242424-4545454 GCF_905147045.1 Nymphalis io | reverse complement strand
AGTGAATCTTTGGGCCCAGGTTATAAATTGCACGAATACCCGTCTTCAGTTATGAGTTTAGTCGCAGAATCAACGGCTTCACATACTTTCCGAGGCAAAGGAGTGTAAACAGACTACTTTCAAACTCCGGGATGGCTACTTTAAAAGCAAAACTCAATAACTTTTTATTGACCCGGGATTTTATTGCATATGTAACCTTAAACTATATATTACACTAAGCACTTAAGTTTGTTTAGTACAACAAAAAACAAAAACAGTTTTATATAATAGTATAGTTGTATATAGTACGTGTGTGGTGTATTTCAGAATGTTTGTTCTCATTTTGCAGTATCAACTTGTTAGTGAAATTTCACAACAGCTCTTGGAATATGTTCACGAATAACTACTCCTTGATAGTTATATGTTGCTGTAACAATATCAAGATTCGGTTCTCTATTTCCACGTGTTTATATTGCATTACAACGATGTTGATTTTAATACTTACTAAGCTAATAAGAAATAATATCAAAAAACTAAAAAACTATGTACTTAATTTTTAACGATGATATACTCGTATGTTTTAAGCGTTTATTTAACTTCACCAAATATTGCAAATAAACAATATAGTATAAATATCATTTTTTATTTCTAAATAAAAATTGTTCTGATAAATGTTTTTTTCACATTGATTTTTATATTTTTATAAAAAAATACTAATATTCCTACTGTTTACCCCGGTTAAGCAAAAAGCTTGTGCTTAAGAAACAGTACAATTTATATCCCAAAAGCTGGATAGTAGCACAAGGGTTTAGAATTAAACCTCTGACTTCCACATAACTCGCGTATTTGTGTTGAGCTTTTGCGGCTTAAATATCTATTGATTTGATTACATCAAGCATTTCCAGTAAAATACGACGTACAGTCGAAGCCCTAACTTATGAATGTTCAGTTCTTCGTAATAGCATAACCGTAATTCGATTTCTTAGAAAATATATCGAAACATATTACATATTATTCTCGAATTGAAATCGAATAATTAGAATTTTCGACTAAGTGAATGATATTTAAGACAATTTAGAATAATAAGACAAAAAGTGATAATGGGATTACATTTTAATCACTTCATGGCAATGCAATGTAAAACGACTCTGATTTAATATTATGTCTTTAACTTTTCTGAAAAATATGCAGTCTACGAAGATTGGTAGACCCAATATTAATGCGTTCGAAGCTACTTTTGTTTATATACAAAAATAGCTAACACTTTTTTATTTTCTATTTCTATGGTTAGATAACCCTTTAGTAATGTAACGAACTGCCTCGTTTGTCTAGTGGCTAGTTGTAAGGCCACAGACCTGGAGGGTCTGGGTTCGATTCCCAGGTCGGGCCAATAAAAAGTTATTGGGTTTTTCCTTCAGAAAATTCTCAGTAGCAGCTCAGAGTCTGGAAGTTGGAAGTGTGTACATTCCCGTTACTCGAAAAGCACATAAAGCCGTTGGGCCTGCTTCTGAAGTCTTTCCGGTCGTGTCAGATTATCGTCCCTTTACTTTGGTCGCCGTGCCCGAAATCGTTCTGGAGGACATTATTATTATTATTAGTAATCGAACGATCATAAGTTAAAACAGAACAAGTCTATAAGTTCCACTGCTCACATAAATTTATAACATTCGAGTATTATATTTTATACGTTTTTCAGTGGCATAAGTCCTTACGCCATTCATGAAATGTCATTAGCTTTCAAGTATCAGATAGTGCCATATATTGCTAGTAGATTGCTTTACACTTAAAACTATTATATAGCCGATTCTTATTAAATCTAGTAAGAGGGATTTTTTATGTTAGATTTTTCTGTTTATACATTTTCATTTAAAAACTTCAACTATACCGAACACCGATTATTTAATAAAATAGCATTAGTGAGAAACGTTTCACTCCCAAGTAACAAATAAACTAGTTGACCTCAAATTCAACCCTGAAAGACCCTTATTTTTATTATATTTACATTGCCTAAAAAAGTTTCAGTGAAAAAAAGGCATACAAATTTCAATTCATCACGGAAAATATAAACCGAAATGTTTATATACTTTTCTTATTGTCAGAGCAACGAGTACTCGTGTACCACTTTTAGTGTGCAAAGCACCTATGATGCGTGACTTAATCGTCCTACTTCTACCCGCTTTGAATATTGAATTCACGAGGGTTTGGAAGGAATTTTATGCCGTGTAAAGCTCTTATTATATTCAGAATATAATACAGATTAAATATTATATACATATTTTTCTTACAGTGGAATTAAAAATATCCCATCATTACTTAAGCTAAATTTATATTAATAAATTAAAAAAAGTTGTTATTGTGACTTAACTTTTTTTTCTCTTTTATTTTATAGGATAGGTAGGCGGACGAGCATATGTGCCATCTGATAGTAAGTGGTCACCAACGCCCATAGACATTGGCATTGAACAACCTTGGGAACTAAGATGTTATATCCCTTGTGCCTGTAATTACATAGGCTCACTCACCCTTCAAACTGAAACACAACAATACCAAGTACTGCTGTTCTACGATATAAACATTGCCGATTGTTGCACATATTTCCGTGGGCACCTGGAAAAATGATACAAAACGTAATAATTTAATTTACATTATATTATTACGTTTTGTATACATTATATACGTTATAGTTTAGAGAACATATATATTATTACAATGATTAAATCTACTATTGTTATATTTTTTCATATACTATCTTATAATATCCCAAATATACACAGCATATTATAATGTTAAGCTCAGGGTGAAATTCTAAACATATAACAAAGTAATTTTATGTATAAAAAAAATTTATTGTCTGTCGAAAAAAACCTAAAATAATTTGAATAAAGTTTATTATTTAAAAGTTTGTCTGTATTGTACCATCAATAGTTGTTGATGGTACAATAACCATTTAAATAAAAGTTAATAGTAAGTAAGTTATATAGTTAATAGTAAATTTGATTCCAAATTATTCATACCAGTATTAAAACATGATAAAATTCCAGATCGCATTTGCATTTAAAGCAAAATATGCAGCGAAATCAAAAATGAAAAAGAGCATTTTAACGCACAAACTTCACAAGTATAGCCAGAGGCCAACACAAAAGCGTTAAAAGCAAAAAGCGCTTCATATTTCGAATGCACCACGTGCCAACCCTCCGGTCCGAAAATTCGAGGCCTTCCAAAATAATTTAACCAAAAAGTTCCACTGGAATACTCAAAGGCATACATTGTTAGTGAACCACAAGATCTGATATCTCATTAGAGTATGAGGATATTTTGTTGTGTCTCTCTTATGAATTTCCTTGCTCTTATTTATGCACATAGTCCCTTTAAATAAAAGCAGTGCTACATTTATACATTTATTTTATTTTAAGACATGTGATTATTGATTTGATTTAAATTAAACCAAAATATTCTTAAGTAGGCTGATAATGAAACTTTTCAATCGTCATATTACAGTATTGAATGAAATAATCTTCTGTTTTAAGTTACCTTCGCCTATAAATACTGGCTTCAGTGCTAAGACTCCATCTTAGCTGGTGTGGAATTCTGTCTGTTACTAAAAACCCTTCTTCCATATTGCCAAGTATATTATAAATATTTGAATTACTAGATAGCAGCGATCTGTCTGTCTGAAAAAAAATATTAACTTAAAAAAGGCAGTTATTTTGAAATCACAGATAGACAATTTTTTTTATACATTAAAAGTAACATTTCTGTCTTTGAATCAGACTTGTAAACTTTGAAGATGAAAGATTTTTTGTACTTCCGCTGTTGTACATGCCCTTTTTCTTAAGTAACTACACTAACAAATTTATTACATATTAACTATATACTTATGAAAAGTATAAAAGCATATAAAATAAAAGGCACAGTTATAGATTTATATAATAACTCGCTGACCCGGTAATGTTGTTCTGTCATATAAATTATATTTACTGAATAGTTTGAATTTTAAATTAAAAGTAACGAATTTATTGTAAGTGTGTTGGGATGGGATCTATGACAGAAAAAGGAAAGGAGCGTTGTAGACGATAGCCGCTGGTAAAAACAAAAAAACACCAAACATTCATTTTCTCAATTCAATGTATTTCATTAATGTAATGGACATATTCATTGTTTGATTAAAATTTAAATGTAAAATGAAAAAAATAATATATTTTTATTTTAAAGCAGTTAATTAATTTCGAAGAGCAATTGAGTGTACGATATTTTTTGTCAATCCGTCTTTAGCCAACACAAATAAACTCGATGGTTTGCCCACCCGAGAACATTCCACATATCCGTGTGACACAAACGGACATCGTTTGGCCTTGCGACTTATTGATTGTCATTATACATATATACATAAAGCATCACCCTGCGAAATTTTTTATGCGTTTATTTATTATTGTTTTCTTAGGTTATGTCTCGTCTCATCCCAAATTATGAGACAGAACTTTTGAAAAAGGTGGTGGTGGTGGTTATTTGTTTTATTTTTATTATTGGTAAATGGTCACCTCCACCCATATACATTGGCACTATAAAAATATTAGCCATACATCGCGAATACGCCATCAACCTTGGGAACTAAATTGTCCCTTGTGACTGTAGTTACACTGGCGCCCTTTAAGCCGGAACACAACAATACTAAATATTGCTGTTTGGCGGTATAATATGGGATAAACTATTACATATAAATGAAACATAATCTTTGCGCTGGCTATTTCGCTGTCGCATCGTTGGCCATCACCATAATTTTTCTTCTTGCGCGAGAAAGTTAATTTTGCCGTGACTCCTAAGATATTAATTTAAATTAATCCTTTTATAATTCCATTGAGGCAACCGCGTCTTTTTATTGCCTTTAAATCGATTCAATTATTAGCAACTAACAGTTTCTATTAAAACATACAAATTGAATTACTGCTAAATATTTTTTGAAATATAGCTTAATATTTTACACAACTCGAGATGATTTATTTCACACAAACTATATAAACAAACAAAGTCTATTCAAAGGTGGCGCTGCTAACAGAATTCAAATGAAATTAAGTTTTACTTTTTGCGTTAAATAATTAAATTTGATTCAGAATGATGATGACGTTATTATTTCTAAAGAATTTTATTTTAAATATTCTCAAAGTAATTTAAGCCCTTTAACAATAAATTAAACATCAAAAATGTCTTTGAAAGTCGAGCAATAAAAACAGAATCTACTATAAATTAAATATTGTTATAATTGCTTGATAAACAATGGTCATTGGTTTCGTTTTTTTTCTTTCGATAGTTTTTTTGACGCTGAGCATATGATTATACTATCATTTCTCTGGTTATATGTCAATAGTAAACACTCGAATCATGTGTATATTGAATGTATACTTGAATTAATTTACATGATTTATTAACTTATTTTTCAAGATTGCATTATTTACACTTGCGACAATTTCGGTTTCTTGACTTTCCTCCATAAAATTGCGATGAAGACACGATTTAAGTCAGGTGTAAATTAAAATGATAACAAAAAAACAATGTACGATTGGGGAAGAAGAGACCCGGGGAGGAACGAAGTCCTTTGTGATATTTTTTCGAATAGACTTCAGGAACAGCCTTGCTACTGGATACGTGCCGATGAGCAAACCATTCAATGGTGATATGATCACACGCTCATTTCCGTTATTTTGTTGGATTTGTTCGTCTGTTCCTTCTACTCTATTATTACGCATGCTTGATGCTTTATTAGTTTGACGGCCCAAATGGGCCCCCATGCGTCTTGCTGGCATTTTCACTGTAACACACACACACACACACACAAATAGATCAAATTGTTGTATTTACTGATAAAAACGGTATACCGATAATGTATTTGATCTTTTAGTATTTTACCAACCTTTTCAATATCATAAAACACGTTTATATTTCTTATCAATTAAATAAATCATTAAATATTTTGCAAATTTTTAAATGTCAAAATGACGCGATGCTTCTCGTGAATGTCGTAGACGAAAGTTCAATGAGGTTCACTATAAGTAATTATTTTGATACTCTCATACAAAAATACTAAATTCGTGATTACAAAATGGGATGATGGGTTAGAACATGACATGACATGTATCTTTTGACGCTTAATCTAAATAAAATACAAAATAAAAAAAATGACAAATATAGGAAATAAAATGTGGATAGGGACACCCTTAAGTGGTATGAAATATACTTAACGACCGATTCTCATACCTCCCAAATATACATAACAAATTTCATAAATATCGGTCGAGTCGTTTCGAAGAAGTTCGACCACAAACACCGTGACACGAGATTTTTTTATATTAGATTGTTTTATACTTTAATGAAGTAAACTTATTAAAAATATTATATATAGTCTACTAATACCTCAATAATTTTTGTTGCTCTCTATGCATTGATAATTATATTTTTATCAATTGTATTAAATTAAATTTAATATTTTATTTTATATCGTATCATCAACTCTGTTATTATTTTTATGTAATATTTCACATAAAATAAAACGTTTGAGTGTTATGAAAAAAATGTCCCAAGGGAATATGAATTTTATAGTCGAAAGAATATTTTTTGCTGTATTTACGAACCGAGCTTTCAACTTAATAAGACAAGTGAAGGCATTTGTAGGCAACGCTTATATATTTTCTACTAATGTCAGACACTGTAACGCAATCTGTATATACTGTGGGTATCAGCATTATATAAAATCCTTGTAGATGTTTATCAATAAAATGAAATATAATTATGTAAACTTCATATTACTGTATATAAAACATAAATATATATATGCGAAAGTAGTTCGGCCTCTTTGTTATATAATCAACAATTTCAAAGAAGCAGACAAAGGTCTTCGCACCCTTCCAGGAGATGGTTTGAAGTATATGCCACTGCGCTGCTTTAATTTGAGTTGGGGAATACACATGTTACAAAATCTTTCTTGAACTTAAAATATCTATAGTTGGAGAAATGTTCCTTGAGAATATCAGGAGTAGCCGACTTCAGTCTAAAGAACATCAACATCTTATCGATATAGTTTATTTGATATAGCCGGTGTAGTCTGAGTGACATATTATAACCAAAGGTTTTTACGACTGATAGCAACAGCCTGTGAATATCCCACTGCTGGGCTAAGTTGTTCTCCTTTTTGGGGAGAAAGTTTGGTGCCATGCTGCGTCAATGGGAGTTTCCACTCGATGTTTTCCTTCTCCACCGATCACGAGATATTTTTCTTAATAAACACAAATTAAGCACATGAAATATTGCATAGTAGTGTTTGCTCGAGTTTGAACATAATCGGTTAAGGTTCTCGTCTCCTAACCACTGGGCTAAAAAAAGTTCTTGCGAATTACCAATGCTTAGAAAATGTAATAAAACTAAATTTTTCAATATCAATAACAGTGTGTAAAAAATAGTCTAACAATTTTTTATAAAAACTCAACAGGTATTTAAGTATTTGAAGTAACCAAGCACTCTTATATTATAAAAGAAATCTTCACAATGAAATAAAAACAGCTTTGCTTTTATTATTTTCTGTTAACTGCGTAGACATTTTTCTTATTTCTCTTTTTATTGTTCTAATAATAAAGCACTAAATTCTGAAGGCCTTCATAAATTCTGAATGGGAGTCGTTAAAGCTAGTCTTTTATTTACCTGCTTAATACAATTAAGTGTGATAGTATTTTATTAGTAGTTTCATTATAGCTATAAACAGCACTACACACATATTGTAACCATATGTATATTTTCTGATTCCTTGTAGCGAAATGTTATACCCTAAAATTTAAATTGTCATTATTTGTTTACTATATGGCTATAAAAAGATTCCTTTCATTCCTTCAAAATAACACATATTTTAATTAAGTTCTTACAAGATCTGTGATGATGATGATGTGTATATAAGAGCTGCCTTATTAGTGTAAGTTTTAGCATTTACGGTTATGTAATAAGAGGTCCCGAGTTTGAATTCACGGTTAAAAAAAACTGGTTATTTCGAGATTTTTCTGCTTCTAGCAGGTTTTCTGATAATAGCAATATAACAACAAGTCGTTTAGTGCCTGATAACCTTGATCGTGTTTGATTTCTGTCAAAAAAGATTATAAGTGTGAAAAAATAATTAAATTATCGCCAATGACGTTTTTGTATTGAAATAAAAGTTCTTATTTCAATTTATATGAAATTTAATTTATTATTTTAAGCTTCTTTTGTGATTAAGACACTTATAATAGAATGGCCGTGAAGGAGGCTGATTTACAATCAAACTTCTTTCTATAAAAATATTTTGCTAGCAATTGAAGCGATTCGATACTTGAAATATTATCAAGATAAAATTATAAATGGAATTAAATGGCTAGACAACAATGAATCATCCTCGGCAATAGATTTTTTTTATTCCACTTCGCGTGTTACAATTTTGAAGCGATGCTTAGAGAAATAAATAAAATTAAACCCAAATAACACGTTATTGGTATTACGATCCGGTACCAAAATTTACAGAATTTACAAATTTGATAAATAGCGTGAGTATTTCGACGGCTTCCGACGGCTTCCAGGCTTGTTATTTCGAAATGAAGTGTGCTAAGAGAATAAAATTCAGAAAAGGAGTTTCGTGAAAATAAATTAATTTTGCTCAAATGAAGAATGCATAAGACCGAATACATATTTAGAATCAAATTGATTAACTAAATTATAATATAAATAAATCAAGACAAGAACCTCTGAATTTGAATAATATCCTCCAGACCGATTTCGGCCACGGCGGCCAATCTCAAGAGAGATTAGCCAACTACGCAGGAGATATTATAGTGCACAAGTTTGTGTGCAAACACAGGTGCACTTTCTATTCCCTAACTCTCTTAATCCGATGAGGCAATCCGACACGACCGGAAAGAGTTCAGGTGCAGGACCAACGGCTTTACGTACTTTCCAAGGCACGGGAGTGTACACACTCCCAACTTCCAGTTTTCAGGCTACTACTGAGAATTTTCTGACAGAAAAACTCAATAACTTTTTATTGGCATGACCAGGGAATTGAACCCACGACCTCCAAGTCTACGGTCTTACATCAAGCCAATAGACCAACGAGGTCATTCAGTCATTAAATTATATCATATGCAGTAATAAGTATACACCTTGTTCTCCATAGATTTTATATTAAGGCAAAGAGCGTCTTGTACATAGTTTTTATAGTTATTGGAACATGCTACTCCATCCTTAGGGACGTCTAAGTTTCTTGTCGATTCTATCCGGTAGAATAAACAACCAGCAGCTACACGTAGAAGTTCTTATCAAGTATTAATTGGTGACAGCCGCACATAGATGATGAATATAGAAAAGTGAGAAGTAGGTATGTCAGTTATATGCGATGACAAAATGATAATTTACTAAATATATACCTACATATGTTTACTGATCGTCCTCATTTATTGGCTTTTGTTTAAGCCCGTCTTCATTAATACCATGTTAGAGCGTCACGGTAATATGCGCCTGTAATCTCGTGAAGCCATTCCATTCTATATTCTATAGTTTTTAAATCGCATCTCACATTAAATATATTAATTACGTCGCCAATACGAACATATCCTACAACTAAATTCGTTTCATAAAATATTTTATAAAAATGTGGACCATTTTTGATCCTTAACAAAAACCGAACTGTATTATATATTACATACTACACGAAAAGCTGCTTCTATCGTAAAACTCCTATAAACTGTAAATGGAGCTGAGTTTTTCGTTACGCCTGTATGGACCATAAGCCTAAAGGGCCTATATAAGGAGTCATAGTTGCGTCATAACTGTGTACTGGGAAACACTATATAATTATAATAAAATAATATATAAAAACTAATTTTGTACTATATATATAAGTTTAGTATTTTTTTATTCCAAATTTCTCTTCAATTCTGTTTGAATCCCTTTTGTTCTTTATATTTTATGAAATTTAAATTTAGAATGATATTAATCAAAAATGAATTCCTGTTCTGCGGGTACCAAATTCTATAGAATAAAACGTACAGTAATATATTCTAAATGCAGTTTAAATAACAATAAATATTATTTGTAGTAAATATATGTAGGTACTAATTTTGAGTGGAGTTTATTTAGTGTAGCAGTCAGGTCAATAGCACCAACATAAGTTCAACCATGTTATGTAATGGAATTTAACCCATCAGATATTTTTCGTTTTGCTTCGCTTATACTACATTTTTTGACATCACATAAACTGACAACTTTATTATAAATAAAGTGCTCTTTAAATGTACCGAAGCGTCTACCAACGGGAGTATTTATATTTCGTACTTCAATTTTGGACACTTGGTTAAAAAGATTTTGATAATATTGATTGTTTTGATTTGATAAATCTAGGCAAGAACCTCTGAATTTGAACTTGCTTAATAGGTGCTTATACATCAAAATACATCTCTAATAATAAGATCGGAAGACCTTGCCCAGCAATATCGGATGTTTACTTAGTAAATTTAAAATACAAAAAAATATTTACTACAGATTAAGTCCGACAAATTCTACTCGAGATTAAACGTTTATGAATGAGATAATTTTGTAATCAACCAAAGATCCCTTCTCGGTTGTTTACGACAATGTTCCGTACAAAATAAGCTGTCCTAATTTTATGGACTGTTTAAGGCTTAATATTATTAAACAAGAAAGTAGTTGGAGTACCAATTTGCCTCTTTAAAAGTTTCGCTGCCAGCGGAGCTACTTTTGCAGTTGTTCAAGTATTTTTGTCACGGACGACCTTTTATTTGGGGTAATTGGCTGCGATTAGATTATGCTTTTATTATCTTATGTCAATGATTTTCCAGAACTCTCAGATAAATTTAAATGGACTTCAATTTATGCTTTTTTTTAAATTGTTAATTTGTCTTATTTAAATTTAGGAAACATACATTGTACCTTATTTCATCGGCTGCAATTTATCTCTGCATTATCATACAATAACAATGCAAATTTTCGCCCTTAAATGATCGTTGTTAAGTGTCAGGTAGATTATTTATAAATTAATATTTTTAAAATTAAAATTAGGTAGTCGGACAGGCAAATGGGCCACTTGATGGAAAATGGTCACTCTTGGCCACCGCCAATAGACATTGGGACCGCAAAATTATTAACATCCCCTTATATCGCCAATGCGCCCTAAACTTAACTAAGATATATCACTTTCGTCTGTAATTACATTGGTTAATTTACCTTCCACAACCTTCCTAAATATTGCTGTTTGGTGGTAGATTATGTAATGAGTAAGTGCTATCTACCCAGACGGGCTTGCGCAAAGCTCTACCACCAAATAAAATGGTTTTCAACGGACACAAGGGAGATGTGGTGACCACTTAACATCAGGTGGCCTATTTGCCCGTCCGCCAACCTATAACACAAAAAGAAAGTCGCCATTGTGATACGTTTATCTTTTAAATATTACAATCAATGTTGCATATCACTTTCTGACATTTAACGATCGGTTTCTGCGGTAAGTAGGTAAGGATACGGGCAATTACAATGCGAAAATAACTCGCTGTACGAAACTGTTTTAAATTAATAAATAGAGGGGTATCTAGGAATAATGTAGGTTATATAGGATAATCTAGGTTAGATACCTGAAAACAAAAAATATTTCACAACTGACCATGAGTTTGTTGTTAACACATAATAATTATTAGATCTGATAAAATTCAGTTGCGTGCATGTTAACATCACCAATCAAGCGTCATTATGATTGCATTTATAGATTGATAAGTTTTTTTTTTTTTTTATAATGTCGGTCTGCGTACCGTCTACTATAATATGAGTACAAACTATTAATAAGGCAAATTAGTTATATATATTAAAATACATTAACATGACAAACGATTCATATGTATAATGTTACTAAATTAAACGTTTATCTAATCCTACATCATCCCTACATTTATCGTACCCTAATAATTTATCCGTACAACCTTAGTCAACGAATACTAAATTGTTACGTCAACTAGATAGAATGGGATTTTATTAGATGAAAAATGTTTGGTGTGTGAGTTACTCGGTCTGTTTATCTTCTATACTCATAAATGAGGAGTTTTTTTTTTTGTAATGCCCAACCGGTAAAACTATTAAATCAATATACATTATATACATAAAGCTTATACCAAAAGATGCAGCACGTTTCGGTAAAGGGTTTTGTATATATCGTTATTATATAATTATTTATACTTCACAGTTTCATCCGCTTTAAATTTCGAAAATTAACGAGACAAACGTGACTTGGAAGCTGTTATTTATTATATATGAATTGAGCTAATTGCATAAGGGACATCACAGATTATATAGTTGGCGGTGCCTTGATGGTGTTATAAGGTATTTTCTTGACATTACCTGTGGTAAATGGTCACCTTGACAATTTACCACCTGACTGATATGTCTTTACATTTTGAAAATAATTTTAGAAAAAGACCGGTAGTAATGATAGACTATACTAAATTTTCATCAAATGCTTTCGGAACCGGTTGACTTCCTTAGTTACTCGGAATATGTGCTAGTTGTGTTTCTTGTTGTCTAGTGCCAGTAGTCTTCGTTGGATTCTGGATTCCTTAGCTTGTCTGGATGGTGTTAAACCAGTTATTCTGCTGCACTTCACCATACTATGTTACGCATGTTAGCAATTGTTATTTCAATGTTAGGAGCACTTTTGCCGATTAAAACCAATGAATTTCGATAAGACATATGTTCGAATGGACCATAAGCTCACGGTATTTAAGTTAATGTAACAAATTTATTTAATGTTCAACTAATGGATTCGTAATACTTTGGATAATCGGCTTACGTAGTGTTTTATGTTCATTTTGTTATTATATTATTTGAAATAAAGTACCAGTTATTGTTAATTTATATTTTAATTAATTATTTATTGGTTTACCTTACTTGTTAGCTGTGGTTATTTTCATTTCTGTTTTTAATTTATCGAGCCTTTATTATGAAATATATTGTCATTGTAATAATTGTATACCGTCGTCGACTACTTTTACCTAAATGAAATTAAAAAGATTGTGAAAATAAAATGAATATACAAATTCCTGTGCTTATGTACTTTGTTTTTTTTTTAATTGTATGAGCACAATAATTACTTCTCTTTGATCTTGTGGCTAACGATTTCAAGGTATTTTAGCTGAAACTTGTTTCATAATTTTCATCACATACAACAACAGTGGAGTATTTTTTTATTTGATAATTTTTTCTTTTTTCAAAGGATGACTGGAAAAGATTCCAAATTAGGATAAGCCCGCCTTTGTACACTTTAATTTACTTTTTAGTTAATGTCTGTTAAATAATATTCTTTCAAGCAGATTACAATTTAGATAACATCATGGATTCTATGTAATAATATAAGTAAAATATGCTAATACTGTCACGGTACTGATTTTATAACAGCTTAGTTACGTGAGTACTTTGGGTGATTTTTTTTATGATATATTTACGAGTTTTCTTTCATACTTGATGAGCCGGTTGGCGTGGTTGGTAGATACTTGCCTTTCACGCCGAAGGTTGTGGGTTCGATTCCCACCCAGCACATTTGTGTGCATGAACATGTCTGTTTGTCCTGAGTCTGGGTGTAATTATCTATATAAGTATGTATTTACAAAAGAAAAGTAGTATATGTAGTATATCAGTTGTCTGGTTTCCATAGTACAAGCTTTGTACAAGCTTAATTTGGGATCAGATGGCCGTGTGTGAAAAATGTCCCATAATATTATTATTATTATTATACTTTATCCTCTTTTTGAAAGAACTCGCTTATATTTCTTATTCATATCGTTGACCGATTAAGTCAAATTTAACAAATGAGTTCCTTAAACTGATATTTGTATCGCATGCTACACTTTTCTATTAGCATAGAATGTCAAGCTAAAACATATATTTATTTTTAAAGAATAAGTAGGTGGACGAGGATATGGGCCACCTGATGGTAAGTAATCATCAACGCTCATATACATTGGCAATGTAAAAAATGTTAACAATCGCTTACATCGCCAATGCGCCAACAACCTTGGGATCTAAGATGTTCTGTCCCATGTGAATGTAATTACACTGGCTCACTCACTTTTTAAACCAGAACACTACAATACCAGGTATTGTTGTTTTGCGGTAGAATATCTGATGAGTGGGTGGTTCCTACTCAGACGAGCTTGCACAAAGCCTTACCACTAGTAAAAATTGATTCATGATTCATAAGTACTTGTAGAAGTGTATTAGATTTTTTTTATTAAATTTTATTAGTATTAGCAATCCTTACATACGTGTACCTGTTCCTGGCTCACTCATCCTTTAAACTGGACCACAACAATAGGTACTAATTTATGATGAGTGGATGGTACATACCCAGACGGGCTTGCACCAAGGAAACCTACCACTAAGTTGAGTACAATTACACATGTGTATTATAATTTCAGCTATTTGAGAATATTTTAGTTGGAATATTTTGAATAGTGTGTGTGTAATATTTCGTATAATATATTATTTATCAATCGAAGGGATCGATAGTAGGATACAAGTGAACGATGCCTTTTTCATAAAACTCATAAATTATGACTTTTCTTTATATACCCGTTAAAGGCGTTGCGGCGTACTTCAATCAATCAAGAGACAGACGGTTATACATACAGTCGAAAAGGATGAGATATTTGAAACTATTTTGGACTAAAACGTTGACAAGGTTGAATTTGCATGCTATTTTTCTTATGGAAAAAAATCTTCATTTATTTAATAATTATTTATATAATTTCGTATTACATATACTAAGTAAAAAGGCTCTCAGCCCTTTAAAGGAAAAAGACAGGAAAAAGAAAAATTAAAAACAATAATAATTAAAATATACATCGTAACAGCCTGTAAATGTCCCACTGCTGGGCAATATTATATCTGGTGGTATCTATTTTACTGTCCCATCGAATTATAAAAATTGAAAAATTCACTTTTGTTAGCACTAACCATTGTGCATTAATCAACTACGCGAGACATATTATAATATGTCCCGCGTAGTTGATTAGTCTCCCATGAGAATGGTAGCCGTTAGCAGGGTCGACCAGAGGTCATGATTATCATTTATAACACCAATTAAAGCTTTTAATAGAATAACTTCATTCTGTTTATATATATATTATAGTAATGTATTCCAGTCAACTTTAAGATTAAGAAAAACAAATGTATTTTATATCTCTTAACATGAAAACATACCTTTGAAGTTGATTCAGTTTTAGGCAATAAAACCGATATAACGATCAAGTGCTTAATAATCGGCTATCTCCAAAAAAAAACTTTTGTTTTCTAAAGTAACGTATTAAATTTAGAAAAATGCAAATTTTACGGAAATTTTAAATAATCTATCAAGCAGTTGAAGTTTTTTTTTTATTACATCCTTTTCCTCCGTACGTCACCAAGACTCATCTATTTGCGTGTATTTCTTGACTTGAAAAACGTTTTATTTGCAACATTTTATGCGATAAATCTTTTCATCGCCACGTCATTTGTCAATCTCAATTTACCGATAAAAGCCTTTATGATTTACACTGTTTGTAGTTTAGGGTATTCCTAAGGCCACTAAATATATTTAAATAAAATTAACATTAACAAGTATTAAACTTCCTCTAAAACGTATATAACGCAAGTATGTCGGCTTTAATTTTAATAGTATCGCTTTTATTATTTATTATATATAGTTTCTTCAATTCATAAGTTTTGTTATAAGTAGAGAATATATTAAGTAGAAAAATTACATGGCCTCAATTGATATATTTTTTTTTTTTTATAGAATAGGAAGGCGGACGAGCATATGGGCCACCTGATGGTAAGTGGTCACCAACGCTCTTAGACATTAGCATTGTAAGAAAGTCAACCATCGCTTACATATCCAATGCGCCACCAACCTTGGGAACTAAGATTTTATGTCCCTTGTGCCTGTAATTACACTGGCTCACTCACCCTTCAAACCGGAACACAACAATATCAAGTATTGCTGTTTTGCGGTAGAATATCTGATGAGTGGGTGGTACCTACCCAGACGAGCTTGCACAAAGCCCTACCACCAGTAAACTCTATTCAACTGATTTATGAGTGTCAACAATCTTGACATTGGAATTTGAATATATTTTTATGTCTTTCACAATTACCCCGGTAGTTTAACACAGTTCACTTTTATCTTATTAATGATTATAAATATTAGAACAAAGAGGTTGTTGATGTACTTTGTATGTATGAGGAAAACTTTTATTTTATATTAGTTCGTGGGAATATGTATTATTCACTTTCCTTAGAAGATGATATTTTAGAAATGCTATCTATCGTATTAGTTATGTTAAAAATATATAAATAAATTCGTTAATAGTTCTGACAGACATTTTCATTCTAAGATAATAAAGAATTTATTAAATACATATTTTTAACTTGGTAGGGTTTTGTGCAGGTCTATCTGGTAGGGTACCATATACGCACAATACTTGTAACAAACAACAATTTTACTCTATAACATCTTCACGATGTTATAGAGTATCACGATGTTATGTTACTCCAGAGGTAGCTGACCCATTAACGGTATAAAAAGTAGTTCTTTTATTTTAATTAAACAAAACATACACATCAATATATTTAGTTGATAAATACGTTATAACATTGCTTAATATTAAAATCAACGATCAACTTAACTCATCAATACAGTTTTAAGGACTAAAGGCCTCCTCTCCTCTTTTTGAGGAGAAGGTTTGGAGCTTATTCTACCACGCTGCTCCAATGCGGGTTGGTAGAATTCACATGTGGCAGAATTTAAGTGAAATTCTGAAATTCTTTAACCGTACCGTAACCGTAACAGCCTGTGAATGTCCCACTGCAAGGCTAAAGGCCTCCTCTCCTCTTTTTGAATTTTAGTGAAATTAGACACATGCAGGTTTCCTCACGATGCTTTCCTTCACCGTAAAGCACGAGATGTATTATAATCACAAATTAAGCACATGAAAATTCAGTGGTGCTTGCCCGGGTTTGAACCCACAATCATCGGTTAAGATTCATGCGTTCTTACCACAGGGCCATCTCGGCTTTTAATTATTTAACCTCACTTAATAATAATAATAAATTTTATTTTATTTCCACCCACAAAAGCATCCTAATAAAAAAACAATGTAATTTCCTAGCAAATAAATTATCTGTTCGAATTTAATAATATTGCTCGAAGATGAACAGGAATGCCTAACATTACAACAAAGTTTTCGTTTATGTAAAGGTAAAATATAAAGGTATCATACCTAAGAACTTGGTATTATTCATCGATCATATTTTATGTTACGTACTTACAGACATTAATGTTATTTTCGTAAGAACGAAGTTATTGATAAGGCATCACAAGCTATATCTCTTAAGTAATAAAGGTATTTTTGTCGATTAGATATACGTTTTATTTTCAATTAGTTTATGTTGTTATATTCAGAATTACTTGTACGACGAGCCGGTTGGCGTTGTTGGTAGATACTTGTCTTTCACGCCGATGGTTGTGGATTCGATTCCCACCCAGGACAGACATTTATGTGCATGAACATATCTGTGTGTAATTATCCATATAACTATGTATTTACAAAACAAAAGTAGTATATGTAGTATATCAGTTGTCCGGTTTCCATAGCACAAGCTTTGTACAAGCTTAATTTGGAATCAGATGGCCGTGTGTGAAAAATGTCCCAGGATATTATTATTATAAATTAATAACATTATTTTTAATTACAGAGCCAAGCAGGTCCAGTGCATAGAACATTGGTGATAGGGCTTTTCGTAAGCCCGTCATGGTAGTTACCACCCATTTATCACATATTCAACTGCCAAACAGCAATACTTTATTTGTATTTTGGTTTGAAAGTAGGTGGGCTAGTGTAACTACAGGCATAAGGGACATTACATTTTAGTTCCCAAGGTTTAATGAATGATTAATTTTTCTTATAGCGCCAATGTCTATGGTCGATGGTGACCATTTACCATCAGTAAACCCATTTGACCGTCCGCCTTCCTATTTTATAAGAAAATGACAGATGATAATTATAATAATAAATGAAGTATTTTAAAAAAAATGCTCCAAGCAATAACCTGTTAATTTTATAAAAAAGTTTGTATGTTTGTTTTAAATTACGCAAACATACTTAAACAGATTTGGATAGAATTTGGATAATATGATTATAACCTCATTCACATGCATTTTAATTATTTTCTTTCGTAATATTAAATATCGAAATTCAAATAAAAATACTAAAGAAAATGCAAATACAGATTTAAATTCATTCATAAAACGATTACGCTTCTTAAACTCGGTATAAAATGACTCACAAACAACTTTTTCATTACGCCGCGTTCTATCACAGAGAAAAATGGCTTACATCAAATGGGGTCCTCAAACGCAATCCAATAATAATAAAAACTGCCATAAAACGTGTATTATTTATCGTCAACTGTAACCCGTAGTCAACTTAAAAGAATAATGGTCCCACAAATGTACCGCTAAGCTAATCTAACAACGACGGGATTTATGCTTTGACAGAAATATCCTGCGATATTTTGTCGACAGATTCAGGGCTCTTTGGTCACTATTCAGTATTGTTTTTAACCCGTTTACTTTTTTTAAGCAGAGCCCAGCATATTTTTCAAAAGTTCATTTTTTTCAAAATCATATTCAAAAGTATGAAGGTTTTGAGTTAAATATCTTTTGTTGTTTATTTATGTACAGTAACAGCCTGTTAATGTCTCACTGCTGGGCTAAGGCCTCCTCTCCCATTTTGAGGAGAAGGTTTAGAGCTTATTCCATAACGCTGCTCCAATGCGGGTTGGTAGAATACACATGTGACATAATTTTAATGAAATTAGACATATGCAGGTGTATGTTTACGTAGCTATAGTTTAAATATATAATCTTAGAAACTCGGAAACTACCATTCTATTTAGAATAATTCTTTCTATATTAACTAGTTCGTGTCACGAGGAAGCTTATAGGGTTTTTATAACTTAGTGCTTTGGAGTGTCGCAGTTATCATAAATGTCAAACAGATAAGCATTCTATAAATTTAACGCGGGTGAAACAATGTGCAACTATTATTTTATATTTATAAATATAAATCAATTAAACAAATACACAATACTGATAACCTAAGTAAAAGGCGGCGAGAGCGCCGGCGAGTCCCACATACCCCCCCACCACATGTATGTTTACCGTTATGAAGTAGCTTTCCAACATTTTATATGATGTTTTATATATTTCATATATATAACCTCATGTGTGTCATGAATTATAAACACCAATTAAATACATGAAAATTCAGTGAATTTGAACCCGCAATCAGCGGTTTATATTCACGCAATCTAACCACTGGGCTTGTTCGGTCAACTGCCTATTAATTATGAATCTATAATGAATAGGATAACTTATTTTAATTTACATAAATAGAATCGACATATTTGAATACATATAAGTGTCAAATTTCATGGTGATCAGTGATAAGTTGTTAAAGTCTATAGTCATATCTATTTTTTATTATTTATTTATAATATTATATTATCAACACCAACAAGAAGTACAATAATAAATACAATTGAGTCTTTAAATATGACGTTATACAAATCAAGTGTATCCTTAATTATAGGTGTTGTAAAATATATCAACATTTCGAGTTGACAAAAATAATAATTTTAAAAATTATAATATTTATAACAAATAGAAAAGATATTAACAATTAATCAACTTCTATTTTAAATATAAATCTAAATTAAATAAATAAGTTCATTTGTCTCGATGTTTATTAAAAAAATTGTCTCGACACGTATTAAATTTCAATACAATGTGTACAAAATGTAAACCGTGAACAAAGCTATTCGTTTGAAATATATAAAATGTTGGAAAGCTACTTTATAGCGGTAAACATACGTGCACGCAATGAATATAAAATTAAACTTTGATAATAATTTTGGTGCACGGTGATCTGTTTTACAATACCTGATTCGATAATGTAAAACAGCTCATCGTATAAAGCTAATTCTGACTACAAAGGTAACCTCCTACCATTATGTAGTTAAATTTCTAATACGTCGGCATACTGGTCACCTGAAAGTAAAAGGTTACCACTCCCTCTAGAGATAAAATATTAAACATTATACAAATCTCAAAACTACGATGTTTACTTTATACTATATATTTTACTTTTTATACTATATATTTATTTACTTTATACTTTATACTATATATATTTTTACTACGATATTACTTGTTTCTGTAGTTACACTGGCTTACTCATCTTTTAAATAAGAACATAACAATATCAAGTATTTGATTTTTGACAACAGAATATGTGTTGAGCCCTTCTACCAAGTGATCGCTTGTGTTTTTTTTTTTTTTTTTTTTTTTTTTTTTTTTTTTTTTTTTTTTTTTTTTTTTTTTTTTTTTTTTTTTTGCGACTTTAGAGAAAATATTATTTACCATACATAGACTGGATCTCCATAGTTATGGCATCCAATTAAATTGTGTCCAATTCTCTGAAGTGCTACGTCTACTCGCCTTGAGCGACCGGTACGTTGTCTGTAAAGATTCAGTACAAACGTTCGTAGTTCAAAGAATTCTAAAATTAATTAATTATTTGCTAGGAAACGACTCTTTTGCTATTGAAATATATTTGTGCTACATGCTTAGCAATTTAACATTGTAGTAGCTACTAGTCCTTATCAAGCAGTACCTTAATTAGTGCCCCTTGAAATTGGTTAATTAAGTTTTTAATATCATAAGATAATTAAGTTTAATAAAAAAAAGGAGTAATAAAATCAGTATTATGCCAATGATCTTCTCGTACTATGTTAATGGGACATATTGAACGTCCAGCGCCTTTTATTTCTTATGCATTTACATTTAAAACATCTTTTTTTTATAGTATAGGTAGGCGGACAAGCATATGGGCCACCTGATGGGAATTGGTCACCAACGCTCATAGACATTGGCAATGTAAAAAATATTAACCATCGCTTACATCACCAGAGTCACCAACCTTGGAAACTAAGATGTCCCTTGTGCCTGTAATTACACTGACTGGCTTACTCTTTCTTCAAACCGGAATACCAAGTACTGCTTTCTTGCAGGATAAATAATATTTTAATTATAATAATACCCTTGTGATTTAATTGATTGAAAAGAGTAAATACTTAGATTTGTGTCAGGTTTTCACGGAACTACATCCGAACCGATAATAATTTTAAATTAATTTCACCCTGTAATATGACGATTTAAATGTGCCTAACTGAATAAAAAATACTTTTATTTCTAAGAAAAAAAATACATAGATATATAAGGGTATCGACGAAGATGTTGCTTAGCACGATAGTAATTGTTTTATATATTTTTTATATGTATATTATATAGGTAGACGGACGAGCAATTGGTAAATGATCGCTACCGTTTTGATATTGAAGCTGTAAGACATATTAACCATTGCTTAGGATTCGAATGTGCCACCAAATTTGGAAACTAATATATTATATACTGTAGTTATACTGGCTCACTCACCCTTGAAACCAAACAGAACAATACAAAATATTGCTACTTGGCGGTAGAATATATGATGAGTGGGTGTTACATACACAGGACTTGCAT
The DNA here is from genome assembly GCF_905147045.1 of Nymphalis io. Lineage (NCBI taxonomy): Eukaryota > Metazoa > Arthropoda > Insecta > Lepidoptera > Nymphalidae > Nymphalis > Nymphalis io. The sequence continues at coordinate 4,523,793 of NC_065910.1, read as the reverse complement.
AAAGCCAAATAAATAAATAAAACATACAACACAATAAAAAAATGCAATGTGAAATAATATTTGTAGACGCGTTCATTAAAGCGAAAACTCATACTTTAACATTACAATATCTCAATGCATGGTACAAGCGTTGTCAAATTTATGTGTATAAGATTCAACGAGAATATTCCCGAACAGAGCAAGTTAGTAACAGTTAGCTAATAGAATCGAGTGGTAACAGCCACAGTTGCAGTTTACGATCGAATCCTAATCATAAACTTCGGAAGTATTAATAATACCAATTTCTGACCACCACTGCCCTTACGGTTACCGATAGTCAACGAGATTTTCATTAAATGTTCTATCTCTTTTATCCTCGAAGAAAGATGAAATAAAAGACAAGGTTAAATGCTTCGTTTCGTGGTTGTAAAACACATTAGTGTTCCCTCGCCGCTTTGTAAAGTGAAAACGATTGAATTGCAATTTCGAGTAATTTGTACGGCGGCACTTTGTTTACTCGATTCGTTCGCAGCTCATTTTTCATGCCTTGAATGTCTTTAGCTAATATTAATTATCTGGTACGAAAGTTGTTTTTATATTTTTTGAGTTTTCGTGTTATGCCTTCATAAGGTTACTACAATATATTTAATACTGACACCGTATATTGGCTAGATAATAATATATTATATGCTTGACTTTTATTAAATTTATTTAGTTCGGTATCTATACTTAAATAAAAGAAAACCTCTTAAGGTTGGTCCTGTCTCTCTCTGAACTCATGCTGGTCATGCTGTATTATCACTATCATCAAATTATGAGAGAAGGAGATAGAGAGTACACTTGTGTTTGCACATACTTGCACTAACCTAACCTACCGTACCGCAACGTAACAGCCTGTGAATGTCCCACTGCTGGGCCTCCTCTCCTCTTTTTGAAAAGAAGGCTTGGAGCTTATTCCACCACGCTGCTCCAATGCGGGTTGGTAGAATACACATGTGACAGAATTTCAGTGAAATTAGACACATGCAGGTTTCCTCACGATGTTTTCCTTCACCGTTAAGCACGAGATGAATTATAACCACAAATTAAGCACATGAAAATTCAGTGGTGCTTGCCCGGGTTTGAACCCATGATCATCGGTTAAGATTCACGCGTTCTTACCATTGGGCCATCTCGCCATAACCTAACCTGGTTGAAATTATTAAAACTATTGCTAGTGGTCGCCAAATAGCGCTCGAAATGACAATTTTTTTTTCAAACGTGTTGACTCATATACACGAACTATTTAACTTGTTCTATTTTTAAGCTGCAAGTAATCTGTAAGGATTTCGTATCACTAGGATTCTCAATTCATTCCTGAAAAAAACTTACTATTATGAAGAGGAAAATTGTATCAATAAAAGTTATCAATAAAAAAAATGTTTGTATAATGATAATAGACATCAAAATGAATCAATCATCAAAGAGTTTTTTAGTGTCATCCATATTTAAAAAGCTGTATAATAAACTTCAGCTCAGTAACCTTTGGCATCTTAAAGCTACCAATAAATTGAATTCCTTTCAATTTGAATACCGCGATGCCGTTACTGTGCCCGCAGACAAATAGCCTCATTAATTCCAAGGCACGACCCCTCAACGTTTTGTTCATAATCTAAACTCTAAAAAATGACGCACTTTGAGATTATAACTCGAAGTTATTTAGGTGAAATTGTGTTTTTTCGATCTAATTTTTACTACCCATGATATAGTTTTAATTTAAATATCACGACGTATAAAATATGACGCGCATTGTTGTATTAAAAGTGATTTTAATTGGATTAGTGATAAGTAATAAGTACAACAAACAATAAAAATTTAAAGAAAGTATAACATAAGTAAGAAACAAGTTCATTTAAAGTAACATAATGACTTGTACTTTGTACAACAAATTGGTCTTCACTCAATATACGTCAATTATAGAAGTCATTTTCAATTCTTGTTACGATTATACGATTGGTTTGTTCAGAGAATGTAAGTGTAGATACAACCGACATAGTTCCGGACCAACAACTTATACACGTAGAACCGTGGAGTGTAAACCGAATTGTGTGAACGATTGTTAGTATTTATTGTGCATTTCAAGTCTATAAAAATACATGTCTTACCTAGAAATTTTTGCCGTTATCTTTTGTTAATCTTAAAATGCTCTTTTATACTATGTGACTTAATATAGATTCGAATCAATTGATGCAATAACTTACTGTATTTATAAAACATTTGTTTTAATTTTGGAGCCAAATTTGAAAAGGTCTGTATATCCTTTATATTGATTCAAATAAACGCTGTTTATAATATTTTAAGAGCTTTGGCATTTAGCACTACTCCTCAAAAGTATCATTATTAAGAATATTTTTAAGTAACTAAAATAAATAATAAAAAACGAAAATGCGATGTTGGACGTGATTATCCACGCGTTCTAAATTTGAAAACGTTTGAAGAACAAAATACACAAAAAAATGTTTTCAAAGTGATAGTTTATACGCTAGTTTTATATGTAATGGGCTTCTTTTTTTCAACTGTATCTGCTATTTGCCAGTTAGCCAAAACATTCAAAAATATTTAAAAGTAATTTTATATTAAATTTTTTAGGTGAATGCTTCCCTTTAGCCTATTGTTTTATAGAGGTTTTTACTCCGCTAAATAACTTCACCAACGATTTAACCCCGAAGCGTTTCTTTTAAATATGAATTGCATCTTTTATCGGTATCATTTTTCTCGTCTGCAGAGATTTTTATTCTTTTGTTCGCCTGTACAAAGATAGTGGCCTGATTGGAATCTCCGCTATTCAATCTATAAAGAAACTCATGATACATTATCTGGAAAGATAAAGAATAATTAAAATTGATTGCGTGGTCATGTCTAATATAAATTTTGAAGTCATGAGTTATTTATATAAGTTAAATAGCCAAAGATAAACGTAATACTATTCATCGCATACTAGAAAAAGCACATACTTTGTTTCATATTTAGCAAGTTTATAGATAATGAACAAACTATTGTTAATAATTATAACAACATAAGTTCACAGTCTAAATAATTATGTAGAGGTGAAAACGTTTGGCATAATTTTATTTCAGTCTTTACCACAATTGAAGGCTTGGCGTCAAAAAGAACTCGCCCACTTTCAAGCAACGAAAGCGCTGTGTTGCAAATGCTTTGCTCAAAAAATAATGAGGTCTGAACCCCACTTGAGAAAACTGCGGGTAACAATCTACAAAGTGCGGACTACGCTGGACGTTTAAAAGGCTATCTTGAACGAACGTTAACCCTTGAATTTATTCGATTCTATCCAAAAGAACGGTGATTATTCGGATTGAGTTTAAGGATTCATTCCGGTTCTTAAGCTCGTCGATTTCAATTCTATTTTCAGTGACATGTTCACTTGAGTTCACTTAGATGCGGCTTTATTTTTGAACTTCGTTCTAAATAAACTATGAATTTAGAACTGGAAATCTCAACTTAAAAATTTTGTATTATTCCAAAATTTTAAAATTCGAATGTTAACAATTGTAGTTAAATTCAGTGACTTAAGTATTTTTTTATTACACAACTAATGTACTCAAGTCGGGCCAAGTCATAACAGAATACTATCCACAATCTCAAACGAGATATTAACATCTAAAACAGAACGTGAAACAAAATTAATTGCCCGCTGGAGCCTCGTAACTTCGTTTAAAGTGGGGACAGCTTAACTCGTCTCAATTTAGTAATGGTCTGTTTGTCTATTCGAGTATGTTTTAACATCAATCCATTATACCGAGGCTATTTCATGAAATATGAACTGGTAAATATTAATTTAAACATACATATGTTTTTTATTTGCTTTTACTCGTAAAATTATATTTATTTTTTGTACATATTTGACTTGAGTTTTATTATAATTAATGTTTTGTCTTTTTGTTGTGTAAATTCTGATTTAAAATAAAGACGTTTTAACTTTAAGCTTGCTTATTATATTATCAACGTTATCATTAAAATTCACTTAAGAATATTATGCATTTATATGTGGTCAGTTAAAATAAAATTTGATAGCCTTTTCCAGAAGAACGCTTGGCTGTCCCTAGTTTTTCTTGTCGAATGTTTTTTCTTCACTCAAATGTTTGTGCTTTAAAAATCGAATAGTTGATTCCTATAATCTACAGGATGAGATAGTCTTTTGCTCCTCGAATTACATTTTTATTATAATGACTTATTTAATGTAATTGTAATATATTTCTTGGAATGGCCATACATAAGAAGTTATATTATATGTATAGCTTTGTAACAACAATGTATTCTTATTTTCTTTGAAATTATCTCCTTTTCTCTCTCTCTCTCTCTCTCTCTTTCTTAACAGTTATGTATAGTAATTAATTTATTAATGAATTGTATTTTTAATAAGAGATTAATAAATTTCAAACTAGAGTTTTAAGAACTACGTAAAGATAAAATATTGATCTCGTACTTTTCAATATTTACTGGAAATCAAGTTGATTAAGATGCATTATAATAATTATAGTACTAATTTAATAATTTCAACATTTGCTGACTGATGATTGCTGATTTGATCAAGAGCATAAGTTTGTAAATGTAATATATTGAAAAAGGTTACTTTAAAATTTAAAATAAAAAGCTTATAAAATACAATTTTGAAATTCTTATATTTTTTTTTATATTTTGATGTTCTATTCCAAGTATTTAGGATACGATTCTGTACATTTATGGTATGATAATAATTTAAATAAGGGTAGTTGACAGAAATAACTCGAGTCTTCACCTCGTATACAAATGATTTAGCGTAGCTTGACCTGAATATTCCGCTGAGTTATGAGTTAATTTATATGCGGAAAATATGGTGAGGATATGGAGTATGAGCGAAGAGCGTTTGGTAATTTTTCTCGACGGATTATGTTGATTCTGCTGAAGTGGCTCTTGAGAGCCGGTCTGCATGAAAATTTTCATACTATATTAATCGAATAATGAAACTTAAATTCTGATTTGCAATTTTGTTAATATGACTAATAAAATTAATATTAAGCAAAAAAAAATTGTTATATAAACATCAAATTCTTGGCATTAAACATCTTAATAGATAAAGCTGTTGGAGAGGTATTAAAATATTGCCACGCATTTTCGAAGCTGTTATATTTGCCAGCCCACATCTCAAGAAGCGCTGAATGAAAATCGCTAAACTTTACATGATGATGCTTCAGAACGCAAGTGATTGCGCGAAACTGCACATTGATTAGTCTTAGTCCGATTTGTGGACTCCTCAAATTGAGGACCGGGTGCGTAGAAATTATGAGTGCTTAGTTCAGGTTTTATTTATTTAAGCACACTGATGATTAATTGATTGAAAATAATACAGTATACAGTATATTTAGTAGTAAAGTTGGAAGAAGGACTAGTCTTAGTATAATAAGCTGCTATGAACACTACTCATAGTTCAAAGAAATTATTTTTATTAAAAGCTTAATAAAATAACTTTGTCTTTTGTATAAAAAGAAAGCATACTATTTTTAACGCTCGTATTTCAATAAGATTTATATTGAAATTTCATAGAGTTGTTACAGAATTTTTAATAAGACAGTCTTATTGTAATAGGTTTTATTGTTTTTTATAACTTTGTTTTTTGATAGAATTGAGAAAAATATCTAACAGTACTTATTTTCGTTTCAAGTAACGTGGAAAGAGTCTTCTTATCTGATAAATATATCTATCTCTGTATAAACCGTTTGGTAATTTCTCAGCGATAGGTACAGTGATTTTTCAGGATAGTTTTATTAGCAAACGTGTTTAATAAAGCATATAGCCTAGTGTATAATATAATAAGTTAAATAATTATTATTTTTTTAATAGTATAATAAAGTTATGGTTAGGTTAATACTGTACGTAAACTGCCCGCGGCTGTTTGGCTTCCAATGTGGCTGGCCGCGAGATCGGCAGTCTACGACAGCGTAAACTAAAATCATACTAACAGAACTAAACTAAGCACGTGTTCTGAGCGCGGTGGTGGCGCGCGTATGGTGGCGAGTCGGCGACAATAGCGCGGGCCAGCAGTGGGGCTGGGCGGCGTCGCTTAACGCTGGCGGCTGCCGCACCGGGTGTCGATCTGCTGCTGGGAACAGGCTGCAGTGATTTTTATTTCTAACGGTATCAACGTCTATGGGCAAAGCTGACTTACCTTCAGTTATACCAATTTAAAAACTGCCCTCCTAAAATAAAATGCTTAAATAAAAAAGTGCGTTTTATAATAGAAAAATGCGTTTGTATGCTTTAAACTATACACCAGATTCAGCCGAGATTCCCATCTCTGGTGTGGTTAGAACGCGTGAATCTTAATTTATGATTACGTGTCCTAACCCGCGCAAGCACCATTGAATTTACGTTTTTAATTTATTTCGTGCTCGAAGTTGAAAGAAACACTGGAAGGAAACCTGCATGTGTTTAATTTCAAGAAAATTCTGCTTCGATGAGCACCATAACTTCTCCTCAAAAGGGAGACGAGGCTTTAGCCCAGCACTGAAACATTTACAGGCTATTACCTTATACACCAAACGATATTATAACTTGGTTTATATTCGTATTCCTTTTTTAACAATAATATATTTATTGAAACGAAATAATATGATATAGTATCCGCTCCAGTCCGATCAAGAACCACTACCGTAACTACAATAGTATTATGAGAGATATACGTTCATTGCATACAATAGGTCTGAAACCTGATTTGCATTTTAACGCAGTCTGTTTCTGCCTAAATAGTGTTCTATATAATTGATGCGGTTGATTTAGCTATTTAATCAGCTTCTCTTTGTAACAAGTGGAATACTTTAGTGAGTGTTTATTAGATGTTGGATATAAGACAATTGTTGTTAATTAACGGCCTTACTTATAATTATTGCTTAGTGGCTGGCTAGTTGAACATTTATTGGTCCCTTTATATTATTATTAAATTGACATTCGAAAGAAGAACAGCATTGATTAACTAATCACACGTCATGCAACGTTTATTAATAAGGCCGTTAATAATTAAGCATAGTTTAATTTTCTTAATTAATGTTGGGGAAAAATTATGGACCAAGAAGGCAATAGATCACTTGGTAGAATTACCGTTTATAAAATTAAATTATCTAAAAACTATTGAAAAAATTCGATCGTACATAGAAACATACATAATATTGCGTTATGTAAATGAAAGCTAAACGTTCTATTTACAGTCGACCACAAGATGTCTCGTATAATACAAGTATAAATAAATTACACACATGAAAAATGACGCTGTTCTGCTACTTTATTTGTTCGGATTATAATTCGTGACCTAAGAACCTTCGCTCCTAAAGATGCTTGGAGACTGTCAGAAATGTGTTAAATTTATTAATCAAAAGTTATTAAGAATAAATTATGCACTAGAGTTTATATAAAAAAACTAATACAGAAACTGAATATTTTTTTAATTTATTTCAAATGTGGTACTTCGATTGAGCGGTCTCTAAAGAGCAATCAATAATAAAGATGAACCCGGACTTATTGAGCTTTGACTTTAATTCCATTCACCTTTTCCGATGAACTGTTTTTTTTTGAATCTCGCTAGAAATCCATTACTGTAATATCTCCATTCGAAAAGGCTTCACTTTATTGGTTGCAGCAGAAATGAAATGCAGTTGCTGCGCCTTTGATGCACTGCTAACGGAATGAAATGTTAATGCGTTTGTAGGTATTAAATGATTTTTGTTTTGCGTTTTTTTAAATGCTGCATGTTATTTTTCTTGTGGAGAGTTAATAACCGGTATTTGTGCTTGAAAAAAATTATATTTAAGTTAAGTTCTTTTTTAATTTTCTCATTGGGATTTTTCTTTAAATTTGACTTCTAAGGCTTACAAAGTTTACACGAATTTTGCACACTTAGCTAAGCTTCAATGTATTTGACGTATACATTTTTTATATTATTGTATACACTGTAAGTAAATATTAACTTAGTAGTAAGGCTTTATTTGCCTCTTATCTCTGCGGATCAGAAGATTCCAGGTTCGAATCTTGACAGGGTCGTTATTTAGGGAAGCGAGTATTGAAACACACGAATGTTGAAATGATACTGTTTGTTTAATTATGAAGTCGTTAATTATGTAATCTTACAGCTCCATATATATACTAAGTTACACCTAATACAAACTTACACACTACATCTCCTTTATCTCAAAGTAAAGGATGTATAATAATAATTCTTGAAGTGCCAATATCTATGGGTGGTGATGACCATTTAATATTTATTTAATTAATAAAAAAAAATCAATATTATAGTATATAATCAGTTTCAACACAAATAGATTTTTATATTTATAGTTACGAATTACTATTTTGTTTGTGGTTTTTGTTGCACTAATAATTACAACATATTATATCATTAAAAACTAAGAAACATATAAATAAATAAAAACAAAGGTATTTAAACGATTTTATCTATATTGCACAACCAGCGGTAGCAGGACCTATATAGAGGCTTGGAGGCCCTGGAGCAACAAAAGAATTGAACATCATAATTCTATTACAATTAAAATAAACATTTTTAAGCGGGCGTTTCGATAATTTATTGTGGATCATTGGATCATACTATATCTACTTGTACTATCTACAATCTACATACGTTTTAAATGAAAGTTGCTCACTCGTTGAAAATAAATCTCCGTTGTCTACTGTATACCCCGGGACTGTAGCTCCGGATGGCCCATAATTTTTCAAAATAACCCCTAAATCCAGCACTGAGTAGAAGAACTTCATGGCCATCGGTTTAGATTACCACAAATTACCACCATATATATTAACTTTCAATTACTTCAGTGTGAAGCTATCTCGCTCTCTATTTATAATGTTAGCGTATTCAATTAAAATATTTATGTACATCAAAATATATCGTATTATTTATTTTGTTCTTTCATATTATTATTTTTAATTATCTTTATAATTTCAAATAATAATTAATTACAGATGGCTTTTTATGAAAACAAGTATATAATTAATTTATTTTAGTTAACTAAAAAAACAAAAACTAAAAAAAAAACAAACTAACTTACTAATTTAAAAAAAACACCTAAAAGATTGTCCTGTAGCATTGTACCCAATGATGACTTATGGATCAGAGACGTGGTCGCTCACAATGGGCCTCATAAGAAGGCTCAAGGTCACTCAAAGGGCAATGGAGAGGGCTGTGCCGAGCATAAATATAATATAGAGCATAGAAACTCCGAAGTTTCTCTGCGAGATCGAATCAGAAATTATGAAATCCGCAAGCGAACCAAAGTTTTAGATATTCTACCGCAAAACAGCAATACTTGATATTGTTGTGTTCCGGTTTGAAGGGTGAGTGAGCCAGTGTAATTACAGGCACAAGGGACATAAAATCTTAGTTCCCAAGGTTGGTGGCGCATTGGATATGTAAGCGATGGTTGACATTTCTTACAATGCCAATGTCTAAGAGCGTTGGTGACCACTTACCATCAGGTGGCCCATATGCTCGTCCGCCTTCCTTTTCTATAAAAAAAAAAAAAAAAAAGTAACCGACATAGCCCGAAGAATTGCTAAATTGAAGTGGCAGTGGGCGTGGCACATTGCTCGCAAAACCGACGGCCGCTGGGGCAGAAAGGTTCTCGAGTGGCGACCACGACCCGGAAGACGCAGCGTGGGCAGGCCCCCTACAAGGTGGACCGACGACTTAGAACGAGTCGCGGGAAGCCGTTGGATGCGGGCAGCGCAAGAATCCGTGGAAATCCTTGGGGGAGGCCTTTGTCCAGCAGTGGACGTCTTTCGGCTGATATGATGATGATGATGATGATTGTACCCAAGACGGTGACACTATTGCTTCTGCACCGCTAGACTGTGCCTCTGGGGTAAATAAATAAATAATTTATCTACATTCTCCCGTATCTTTAACTATTAAAACTATTAATTTAGAGTCGAAATGGTTCAGTAGCTAGAACACATTAGACTGTGGACGCAAGCCAGAGCAAGCACTACTAAAGTTTCATGTGCTTAATTTGTGTTTATAACTGATCTCATACTCGTCGGTGATCATGATCGTCGGTGAAAAAAATATCGTAACGAAATAACTGTAAGTGTTGGATGTAAATCTTACACATTTGTATCAATATCCTCCAACCCGCATTGTAGCGTGGTAGCGTGGTACCATTTACTATCTCGCAGGCCCGCGTAGTGATTAAAAAAAAATAACCTTGAGCTGTTCCGATCCACTGAATGTTATTGACATATTCATTAATTCGATTTTAATCTGCTTGAAATTGCGATTCAATTTTCTGATAGGGATTAAAAATATAATTACACAAAAAAAGTTTCAATCGTTGTCTAAAGTAATATTATGTTAGAATAAGTTTTTTTTTAATATATTTCAATTTTATTTAAAAATCAGAAACAGCAATAATCGTGGTCCTTGTTGAAGTTCAGTGACTTTCATTATCGGGATTTTAACGTCAATTCGAGTATACTTGTGTAATTTGTAAGCGATTAACGCGATATTATGAAATGCTGACATGGATTTTTCCATTCCCACGTTCCGAAAACCGAAGGGCTATATAAAATACGATAAATTTTAGTAGGTTACGGAAATTAAATTTTTATTTGTGTTATTTCATGATTTCAAGTTAAGTATGCTAAATATAATGTATATAATTTTCTGATTAGATTTTATTATGCGCTACTTGACTATGGATTCAACAGTCAGTATATTTACGGTTAAAGACATTTATTTTTTCAAAAGATTTACATTCAAATCACTTAAAGAGAAAATTACAGAGCAATAAGAATCATTTTTTTTAAATCGAACAGGCGTACACAGTAAAACAATGAATGTTACAATAACCTAATAATATAATAATAATGGCCGAGATGGCCCAGTGGTAAGGACGCGTGAATCTTAACCGATGATCGTAGGTTCAAACCCGGGCAAGCACCACTGAATTTTCATGTGCTTAATTTGTGGTTATAATTCATCTCGTGCTTAACGGTGAAGGAAAACATCGTGAGGAAACCTGCCTGTGTCTAATTTCACTGGAATTCTGCCACATGTGTATTCTACCAACCCGTATCGGAGCTGCGTGGTGGAATAAGCTCCAAACCTTCTCAAACAAAATACTTTTCTTGCCGTAGTTTGTCCTTGATGGGCCTAAACATATGTTATTAGCATTTCTAATCATTCGCTTATGAATATATTTTTTTTCCGTGAAAGTAATTTGAGAGTGTATATCTTTTGTAAGGATTTTTCTAATATGAATGCAGGTGCTACATCTATAGATTTGAGTTAGGTTCATTAGTTTTGTATCCTTATAAATTTTAATAGTAGGTCTTAAGTAGCTGTATTTAAATAAAATCTTTATGAATTTATTTTGTGTTATTTGTAATTTTTGTAGATTGGTTTTGATTGCCGAATCCCAAACTTCAATTAGATAGTCCAAATGATTTCTCATTGCATTACCAAAATCTCCTCTCTTCTTGAATATGTGCGTGATATTTATATATCTATATAATTTATGACCTTGGGAAAAAACAAAATGGCGGATTATGAAGTGATTGCTCATTGGTTTTTCTTTTCTAAAAATATATAAAAGTTTTTGGATTTTTAATGATAAATTGTAATGATAAATTGTAATGAAGTAAAACATATATTTTTGGACCTTAATCCGCCACGCTGCTTCAATGCGAGTTTGTGGGCATACATACATGTAGTATAAATTTTATCTGACAAAGGTATCCTAACAATATTTGAGCCGCCGATGAAAACTACCATATTGAAGTACCTAGTTTTATACGATCAAGTTAAAGTATGAGGTACTTTTTAATTTGACAATATTCTACTTCTTAATCATCAAAATATGCATGTTTATGTTTGTACGTCTAAACTATTAATTTGATTGTAATGAAATTTTGGTAAAAAGAACAAGAAATTTTGTATCTTTATATGTTTAAAAAAACGTTTTATTTATACCAATTTCACTGGTGGTAGAGCTTTGTGCAAGCTCGTCTGGGTAGGTACCACCCACTCATCAGATATTCTACCGCAAAACAGCATTACTTGGTATTGTTGTGTTCCGGTTTGAAGGGTAAGTGAGCAAGTGTAATTACAGGCACAAGGGACTGTAAACGATGGTTAACATTTCTTACAATGTCATTGTCTATGGGCGTTGGTAACCACTTACCATCAGGTGTCCCATATGCTCGTCCGCCTTCCTATTCTATAAAAAAATGTGAAGCCGGGACAGGTGGTGAGCTTAAAACAAAATAGCGTCATTTCATTATTATTGTCTTAATGATTGATTCGTTAATTGAATACGAATTTTGTTACAAATTTAATCTCTAGGTAATTATTTCCTTCCTTCCTTGTATTTTGTTAAAGAATTTTTCTTATTAACTAAAAATAATTGAGGAAAGTAATTACTTTATTATGAAAATACATCTTTTGTTAATGTTTTTTTTTTAAAAATGTTTAATGGAAAATTAATTGTTTTTACCTTTTCGTTTTATATTTGTTTGTTTCATTAGGCTCGATTTGCATAAAATTGTTTATTAATAATATGAGTTTGTCTATCTTTTTTTAAATAACATTTTTATATACTTGTTAGAGATAATCAATTAAGCAGGTATACGACATGACTTTATTTTATTAGTATCTGTCAGTAGTGCGTGTGATCGTTTGTCGAGTGACACACTTGGTCTCTTTCTTTCACGACACCAGCGCCGGACGTGCGCACTGACTGATTTAATCAAATCAACATGTCGGACGATAATGGCGGCCATTTAAATGGCAATCCATATAAATCCGTGATATACTCTTGGCGGATTTTCTGTCCCAGTTACCTAACTTGAACATCCCCCATCTCAAATGCGGATGACAACCGCTTGTTTATATTCATAATCGAAACAATATTAATTTACATAATAAAAATGTAATGCAAATATACCTACAAAAATACTTTGAGAACTACCCGAAAATATTTCAATAAAAAATCCTCATTAACAAATATTTGTTACAATTTGTAACTAATGATTTATGACTGTAAGTAAAAACCTTTGTTTTCGCTAAAACGAAACAAATACCTTTAGGCATATTTATAGTCTCATTAAAATAATCTGGATTTGGTCAAAAATGATTTATTAGGAAATACTTTTACAACACGCTCTCGATCGTCGATAAGCCACTAAGCTTCGTTCGAACCCAACAGCAAACTAACTTCACCTATTAGTGCAGATTGCTCGCAAGATACCACTGGGATTAAATTCATGGCTGCTACAAATTAGACCGAAAAAATCTTAAACTACCCACTTGAAACTCGGCCAAATATTTCTCGTGTAATGTCCATACATTTACACTGTTAACAAAAAAAAAGTCTGAAGTAAATAAACAATTCAACTTACATGGTCCAACGCTGTTGTTGAATATATATTTTAGTGTTCTTTGTTCCATTTTAGATTTTCCATTTGTTTTCGTAATATATAAGCTCTGGTTTTGTATACATATGTATTTTAATGTAAATAGAAACCTAACAAGTTGGCTTACAATGATAATATTAAGATAGTAATCTAAATAGAAAATGTTACGATTTTAATACCGAAATAGCAATTTAGCTCTATTTCTTATCATGCACCATAACTTTAACTTATATATGTTACAGTAAAGTAAATTTAAAACAAATTTTAAGCAAATTAGTTTTAATTTGTTTGCGCCTTTTTGTAAACAAGAATATGAGATTCACGATTGTCAGGTCAATAGTCTAAATTTAAAGCAGGTGACACTGCTAAGCGCAGCTACTTATATATGTTTATGTTATATTCACTCATAATATAGCCAGATTTATTATAATATAACTATAGTGTCCCCATGACATTACAATGTCACTAAAACCAGCCGTTAAATTATAAGAAATGAAGTCGATTGAAAATCTACCATTTAACTATATCAATAATATCAATAATAGTGAAACTGTAATATTTGGCTTAATTACTTTGGCTAAACTACTTAACTGTATTAATTAGGTTTTGACAATATACCTGCGATATATACAAAACCCTTCGCCGAAACGCACTGCATCCATTGGTTTATGGATACCCTTTATACAAGATCCCTATAAGAAGGATTCAGTTTCAAGTAGTCTTAAACAGATCAGAAAATTTTTTTTTTACAAAAGAATCCGAGATACCTATTTTTTCATTTATATTAACTGAAAAAACAGCAACAATTCAAAATATTTCATAGTTTCCATCAAAATAACAAGCTACTAAAAGATCAGTTAATTTGTTAGAAGCAAGAATTAGCGAAGATAAGTAAGATACTAAAACATTGTAACAATAATCTCAGCGGGCGAGCTCTGTGCCAAATTAAATATGAGAGAACTTCCTACACTTGCGGCCACGAATTGGCACACTTTGGCAACTTCGGCAATTTGTTAAAGGATACTTATTCATACGATAGTCGAATATGTGTTTGGGGAGTAATAATGGCATACTTTTAAATTAAGATAGTCATTACGAATTGAATATTGGTTATAAAAGTAGTGAGATATTTATATTCATATTTAAAGTACTAAATATTTGTTATAGTTAAAACTATTGTTATGAATGGAGGTTTTCATTAGTTTTACTTAGTGTAAGCCTTTGTGCAAGCCCGCTTAGGTAAGTACCACCCACCCATAACCTCTTAAATATCCAAATTCCAAACTGCAAAACTTAATGTTGTGTTCCAGCTTGAACGGTAAGAGAGCCTGTCGAATTACAGGCACAAGGCACATAACATCTTGACATCTTAGTTTCCGAGTTGGTAATGTGTGGAATAGTTTATATTTCTTGCAGTACCAAAGTTTACGGCAGTGACAATTTACTATTAGAAGACATATTCTTATTTATTCAATATATATATAATGCATTCCATGCACGTTTTTTTAAAAAATCAAAAATTAAAAAAAATCAAACTCCTTAGATGAAGTTGAAACTGTTTATAGTTAAAGAACTTGAATTCAAGTTTATATGTTTACAACTTTTGTTAAAGTGTGTAGTGAAATTATGTGTATTTATAATCCGAATTGAATAAGTATCTACATAAAATGTTTATATTGAAGGACAAATATGCAAAGCAAAAATCTTGTTTATTTTTATATGTCGCAGACATTCCAATTACTGGTGGTAGAGCTTTGTGCAAGCTCGTCTGGGTAGGTACCACCTAATCATCAGATATTCTACCGCAAAACAGCAGTACTTGGTATTGTTGTGTTCTGGTTTAAAGGGTGAATGAGCCAGTGTAATTACAGGCACAAGGGACATAAAATCTTAGTTCCCAAGGTTGGTGGCACATTGATAATGTAAACAATGGTTAACATTTCTTACAATGCCAATGTCTAGGGGCGTTGGTGACCACGTACCATCAGGTGGCCCATGTGCTCATCCGCCTTCCATTTCTATATAAAAAAATGGTATTACATAATGTTCTCGAGTTTTAATATTAGATTTATAATATAAGACTTTTGTCTGATAACAAAAAAAAATATGGCCTGAAATATTTATACAAAATGTTACTTAATCTAACTAAATTCTCGACAAAAAGATTAATTAAAGGCGATAGATATATCTAAGATTTATAGTCAAGTTTTTAGTTTGTTAGTATTTTTATACTTAATAGAATATAATGACCAAAAATATATACATTCATTTCTTTGTTACATTCAAATAATTACATATAATATATATTTAGACCAACAACACTTTTTCAGATTTGAAATACAAGATTTTAAGGAATAATAAAATCTTATTAACCAAATGTAGGTGAAAATATGCAATTATTTTTACAGGAATTATTTTTATTTACTCAAATACTCGCAATACACGAAAGAACGGGACTTGTTTATGGAGTCTTGACAACGGCTTTGTGTGTTTTATGGGTTCTTGTAATCCGGGATAAACAGTAACGGAAGCCCCGTTCACACTTAGTCCTTATTTAAGATAATAATTAATTCCTATGTCTTATTACAGGATTTATTTTTTCATAATTGATTATGATACTTATCATATTCAATATTACGTAATAACATAGTCAAACAATCTTTACCTTTAATTTTATCAATGTATCAAATAATTTTGCAAATATTTCAGGTACTTAGAACCTGAATATTAACTGATACTGACTAACTGAGAATAACAGGCTTGATGGAGTAACTTACACACCCTCTCCTCAAAAGGAGAAAAGATTTTAGAGCAGCAAGCACCAAGCTATGAGTATTCTTTTATTATTAGTAATGTTAGTTCAATTAGCCAAAGTGACGCACACGACTAATTATTGTCGGCGTATTGCTGGAGTATGAAGTCTACACTTTTTCTAATGCCAATTTCTACGGGCGCAGGTGACCACTTATTTTTCGGTAACCCATTTTCTCATCTTCTTTCTTACAAAAATAGCCAATTTCACTTTGATATTGTTCAATATAATAAATACAATCTTCAGTGACACAAATATATACTATGAATTCTGACAGTAAAAATATAAAGGTCGTTGCTAAGTCCCTTGAGTACAATCTTTCCATATTTCCTTTTTACCTTTATGGTACATCTGAAAATCCTATTAGGATACGAAGACTTAAAGAATAGGTTAACTATGAGTCATATTCTCATAAGAATATAAGATCTCATACAAATTGGGAATAGATGACAAAAGTAATGATATCTGAGCTTTCAGTTTGTAGAAGTTGTATAAATAAAGCCAAAATAGTGGTATATTTAATACATTTGAAGTTTTCTACCTACTTGATCTAATAGTTATAAACTGTACAAACATTGAGATATTTAATCAAATTATAAATTAGCAATATACATAACATTTAATTTTTAAATGAAAATCGACGATAAAGCAACCATTATGAAGTACAAATATTCCGTGACTACTAAAAAGCTCTATGAGTACTTCATATGAAAGTTTAATAATCAAAAAAATAGCTTATTAAAATATATTTTTTAGCAATAAAATCCAGTTTCAAGTAATATTTGTATGTTAAAATGAGCATTGGTTAATCGAATAACGAAATGTCAAATGAAACAACAATCTCGAACTACCCTCGCTTTGAAATGCTGTTATATAGTTCAAAATGTATTTAACATAAAGGTGGAATTTCACTTTGGTATTGTATTGTGGTATATTTATATAATAAGCCTGGATTCGGAGCACATTACGTATAGTATCAAGCCACGTTATGCACTAGCTTTTAACCTACTTCGGATGAAAGCACATAGGTTAACTCGGAGACTTATGGAGTGGGGTGTTACAAAACATTTTGATACATAACATTATGTATTCTCTCATGCTATTTAGCATGTAGACATAATTTAAAATATATAAATAATCTTTTTAATTTACAAATCTTATATATAAGATAGATGTAGGCTGTTTGAGTTCAAATCGCCAACGTCGTTTGGCCAATCATTATGAAAGTTGACACATCAATTACGTCAATACATATACACATTGAAGCAGGCCATCTATTCATCAATGATGACATATTCTACCAGCAAATAATACTTATTTTTTTTGTTCTTGTTATTCTATGGGGCATGTTATGGACCATATAGAATGGTATCGATGCTTAGTACTTAAATTACTAACAAGTTGTTGGTATCCAAGTAGGCTTGGACAAAACCTAACCATTGTGCAATATATTACTTTCAATGAAACAATTACTCCATTAGTTCCAGAGTTTGTGATATGTAATGTTTACATAACCGAAGCGTGCGTTTCTTTGACACATTGCAATTCCGTTCTCGAGTGGGGAGAACAACTAATAGTAGAATAAATAAATGAAGGATGGTAAATATTCCTTTACTGTTAAGTGCTTTTTAATGTATCTTTATCTACAAAATTATATTATAAATGGGTGTATTTTTATTTCAATATTAAGGGAAATATTGTCTGTGTTATTTTCTCTTCTTTGACGTTAAAAGTTGTAATTTGTTTAAAATTAGAATATGCAAATGCTTATACAACCATCACCACCAATTACATTGGACCACCAGTCGCATTTGGACTTCACTACCACTTACCATCAGGTGGAGTAGAGTCATTTGCTTTCCAGATTTATATTATAAAAAAAAAAAACAAATATAAAAACATTGAATTTTATCGCTAAATATTATCATTTTTTATTTTACATTAGTATAATTAACACCTTTGCATATATTTTGATTAGTGTCAGAGTGGTAGAATTTTTAAATAAAATCTCGATCAGTGTTTAAAATTTTACAGCTCTTTGAACCGTTGCGAAATATTCCATAAAATAAACCAAGGTAAATATATAAAATGTCACGAAATGCTGTCAAAATTCCTTTTCGGGATTACCGTTTTGCGCCATGTAAATTCAGCGTAGCACGTATGTCACTTTGCATATTCATCACCGTTTAATCGAAGCCCGAAGCCTAAATTCACTTTTGTGGACGACTGTATCCTGCCTTTACGTATTGGCTGATTCGAATTGATTGTGACTGTACAAGCTTAATTGTTTTTCCGAACATTTTCAAATAAATTGTTCTAAGCCAGAGCTTTATGTGTAGTTCACAAAGCTGGTAACCACTACATACCAATTCAGTTTCTGTACTAATACATCCTCACGAAATGCGAGTCAAAATCATTTATTTAGTTGCAAAATCAATTCATTCATAAATTAGATCATAATTAGAATTCCGAATGCATTTTTTTCGTTATCGTTACAGTTAACCCAAGATATGTACTATGAATAAATGAATAAAGCGACGAATAACTTTACAAATGTTTTAACTTTGCAAAGAATCAAACCATTAATTTTGATTAACAGACCCTTCATTCGTTGTTTCATTAAATTTAGTTCAAAAATAATATTTTCGTAATTTGCATCAACTTTTATTATTGAATATAATATTAATGCATGTAATGTCTTGTATAACTCGTATGTAAGTTTTAATTTGGAATTCGCTTCAACGGTTTGGCTATCGAAAATGTACATAATAAATTTATTAGAAGATTAACGCGTAAATTTGTTACTGGATTTCTCCAGCAGGGAATGCAAAGATCAGGTTTTTCTTTACAAAATTGTAAATAATTTTGTCGATTCAATGTATATAGACAACATTTATATCAAGTGTCTACATTCCAGTGTCCGTTCAAAACATACCTTTCATGTCCCTGTGTGTAGAAAGATCTAAAATTGCTTTTTGATAAGAGCATCTGACAATTATAATAAACGTTACACTAATATATCACACAATAGATATCTTTAACGTAAATTTATTTAAGTTCTTAGAAGCCTTAAAAAACTGTATTTGTCTTTTTTTGTTGTTCTGTTTTTCAAATTACTTGTTAATGCTTTACTTAATATATTTTAATTACTTGTTAAATAACTTCTTGTTAGGTTCACTCCATGTTTCAATGTAAAAGTGGAAAATTTTGTTGGCTTATGTGAGACTTATTATGTTATCAAATGTTTATGTACTACATTATACTGTTTGTTTGCCAAAATAAATAAATAAATATTAATTATGTATATTTCATATCCTATATAACAATATATTTTATTTTTGTTAATTATTTTATTGCAAGCCTGCCTGCTTGCATCAGATATTCTAACGCTAAACAGCAATACTTAGTATTGTCGTGTTCCGGTTTGAAGGGCGAAAGAACAAGTGTAACATTGACGATGTAAGGGATCGTAAATATTTCTTACGTCAACATAAAAAATGATAATTTTTACAGAACTGCTACTACTGATGCATGCAACTACTTGTACTGATGAGAGTATTCATCATCATCATCATCATATCAGCCGGAAGACGTCCACTGTTGGACAAAGGCCTCCCCCAAGGATTTCCACGTTGGCGGGCCTTGCGCTGCCCGCATCCAACGGCTTCCCGCGACTCGTTCTATGTCGTCGGTCCACCTTGTAGGGGGTCTGCCCACGCTGCGTCTTCCGGTTCGTGGTCGCCACTCGAGAACCTACCTTGAGAGTATTGTTTAATGAAATTACACTTAAAACAACATCCTTCATTTTCCTAGGTAGTTAAGTTTGTTAGTAAATGATGAGTCGTAGTAAAATTCATGCTTAAATTAGTATAAAAGCATGCATTATTGGAAGCAGTGGTGATGTCCTGCTGATTGAATCGAGCCATCATTACGCGAATACAAATACACTCTTATAACCTGATAGGACAGCAATCAGTTAGGGACTGGAGAGAGTTCAGACTTTGGACCAATTGGGTTTCCATTCTTTCTGTGGCACGAGACTGTAAGCACTGCCAACTTTCAGATTCTGAGCTGCTACTAAGAACAGAAAGGCCAATAACTAATATTTTATTGGCTCGACCTGGTGTTTGAACCTAGGACCGATTTGTGACCTCGTATAAGTTTACCAATCGATCAACGTGATAGAATAAAATAGCAATGATAATATTAAAATATAATTAAATCTTGAAGAACTGATCGCATAAAATGTTTGAGCGATTCGACCTATAAGGTCGCAGAATCCAAAAGATTAACGTACAATTCAACCTCTACAAATAATTAGAGACTAAATTAATTTATTACCAATTTTGTTGCCGATTATTATAATTGTTTTTACGTATGTTGTTTTTCATACAACACAAGCTTCTGTACTCCCAAAACAACTAAGATTCACGTATATAACCCCTGAACCTTTTCGGTCAAAAATATGGAAAATGCGTAATCTATGCTAATAATATAAATGCTGTCTGTCTGTTACGCTTACGCTCACGGCTAAGCCAGTAATTGAACCTATATTAATTAAATTTGGTATTAAGCAAGCTTGAATACAAAGGTATATACATAGGTTAAATTTTTTTATATTTAACACTTGCGAAAAAACGCGGTAACACCGCAGCCATGAATTGGTTTTGTATATATATTTTTAACAATTGTTCGTGTAAAGGATTCTGCTAAATGTTTTCTTTTTGCTTATTGTGTACTGACCCTAATATTTTTGTATGTTAGCATATGGTTATGAAAAACAGGTCAGTGTTCTCGCTCCATTTACATTAAGGATGGCAAATTATTGCGTTAAACTACACCCAAAGATAATATTTAAAGGAACACAAGAACAGGTTAAAATTAACTTCAAACATATTTTATTGCTATTTATGATAGATTGATAGAAACAAAACATTTTTTTCGTGTAAAAATACTATTATTTGTTCGTATTTTACGTGCTTACTTATCGTTTATCTGATGAGGATTAGTTGTTTCGTGCGTGAAGTAATGTCCTCTTGACCGATTTTAGCTGAGATTGAGATTAGCTGCCGTGGCCGAAATCGGTCTGGAGGACATTATTATCATCAATATTTCTGAACTGAAAACTTAAAAAGTGTAAATGCCAGTACTTTTCTTCATGAAACTTTTAAAATTAACATGTTATTTACCATTAGGATTAACTTTATGTGAATTAATCCAAACTTACATGTTTTTATATTTTCCCCATTTTTAAACATAAAAATTGTTACAAAAATCATAATCAGGATTTTTTCAATTAAATTTTATTTAGTCTTTATAATATTAGTATGATAACTTTATAAAATAACTAAAAAGCAGTTTTCTACTAGATGTGTGATTCCAATTGTTGTCCACTGCAATTTAATAGATAAAATTTCACGTGATATACATCTTTTCAAAACAAGCAAGTCTCCTCGCGATGATGTTGATTAATAACATAAAATAACGAAGTACTTAAATAAAATAGTAATTATCGAAATTGAAAAAGTAAAATTATGTTCAAAAAAGTTTTACAAAATAATATGCTATGTTAATATGAACAAAAGAATAGTAGAAGTAACCGCAAAGGAATTAAATATTTATAGAAAAACTCACAGCACTTATCTTGATTTCAAATTGCTCTTACAGTAAATTAACGTGACAGTTTTTGGCTCAAGAATTTTCCAACATTTCTCAAACGAGGTGCATTACTTTAAACTTTCCTTTTTATGTATTTGTTTTTTAAAGAAATACATATTAGGTCTTTACATATGAAATTAGCGTTTTGTCGTACTGACCACTTTGATCTGAAATATTTCCTCTTTGGTTAAGAATTCCAAATTCAAATTTATAAATTCATTTAGCGATGGATACCTCATGAATTGAGTGAATCAAACTTGCAAACACGCGTCGACTGCTGTGCTACTTTGCTCAACCGACACAATAATGAAGAGATTTTAAATCGAATCATTACTTGTGATGAAAAGTGGATACTGTACGATAATCGAAAGCGCTCTTCGCAATGGCTGAACCCTGGAGACCCAGCCAAATCCTGCCCTAAACGAAAATGACTCAGAAAAAGTTACTTGTGAGTGTTTGGTGGACTAGCGCCGGTGTCATTCACTACAGCTTTCTAAAATCTGGCCAAACGATTACGGCAAATATCTATTGTCAGCAACTGCAAACAATGAAGGAAGAACTAGCTGTTAAACAACCGAGATTGGTCAATCGCTCCAGGCCACTGCTGCTTCACGACAACGCAAGACCACACACTGCAAAATAAATAACCACTAAGTTAGATGAGCTAAAATTTTTTTTTTTTATAAAATAGGAAGACGGACGAGCATATGGGCCACCTGATGGTAAGTGGTCACCAAACGCCCTTAGACTTTGGCATTGTAAGAAATTTCAACCATCGCTTACATAGCCAATGCGCCACCAACCTTGGGAACTAAGATTTTATGTCCCTTGTGCCTGTAATTACACTGGCTCACTCACCCTTCAAACCGGAACACAACAATAATAAGTACTGCTGTTTTGCGGTAGAATATCTGATGAGTGGGTGGTACCTACCCAGACGAGCTTGCACAAAGCTCTACCACCAGTAATTGGAATGTCTGCGACATCTGCCGTACTCCCCGGGCCTTGCTCCAACAGATTACCATTTTTTCCGGAATTTGGACAAATTCTTACAAGGAAAAAAATTCAACTCCGATGCGGCAGTCCAAACCGCCTTCAAAGAGTTTATTGATTCTCGCCCCCATGGTTTTTTTAGTAAAGGGATCAATGAACTACCTATGAGATGGCCAAAGTGCATAGATAACAACGGTGCATACTTTGATTAAATAAATATATTTTACGAAAATAAAATTGACTGTATATCCTCCCGTACTAACGCCAATTTCATATATACGGACCTAATATATTTCATGTGAAATAATTAAGAACCTTTTAATTAATATTTAAGATTTCAGACAATTATTGTTTTAAATTATTACTAAATAATTATGAGTTTTTATTGAATCAAATGAAATATAAGAAACTTATGCTATTTTTTTTTCAAATTCATTTAAAGATGTGTGGAGCAGAAAATTCAAAAAATAAAACCTTTGTCTAAAAAGGATAAAACGCTTCGTATTTAAAAAAAATCATATTCATATATACCGCTACAGAAATTGTATTCAGCTTAAAAGTAACGAAATAAAACAAATAAAAAATGTGAGTTATTGGAAATATAAAACATAACGTCCATAAAAATAAATAAATCCGTATTTATTTTAACATTTTCGACTACATCTTTCATGATGAACTTTATTAATATACTTAAAAATGAAATAATTGTAATTTGAATATTATCCAAAAATAAATCTTATATAACTATTACAACATGATAATAAAAACAGTGTATAATAAATATATCATTTTCAACTGCAAAACATAGGCACGTGATAGTAAGTGGTCACTACCATCTATAGACATTGGCACTTTTAAAAGTATCAACCATCCCTTACGTCGTCAATGCGTCACCAACCTTGAGAACTAAGTGTCATGTCCCTATCGCTCTACAAAACAGAATACAACAAAACTAAATATTGCTGTTTGGCGGTAGAATATGTAATGAGTTCCCATTCATCTAACCTATCCAGACAGGCTTTTGTGCAAGCCCGTCCCAAATCCTACCACCAAGTAACTATGTTTTAGGGGAAAAAAACTTATAATTATATTTAACTTCGATAATTTTGTTTTATCAACATCTATTATCAAGAACAAACTCGAAACTTACTGCAGACCACGATCTCGGAATGTCAAAAAGTAATATGATATCGAACATATAACGCAAGTCCGGTTTTAAAATATATTACAATGACATTTCATTTTCGTTCTTCCCGGGGTCGGGCCCGCAATTTACGGTTAAAATTCACGTGTTTAAGCCATCCATCCTTCTCGGCTCTAAGAATAGCTTTTAAGAAAATCCCATTTAATGGCTCGAGATGTGAAACTAGCACCTTGGAATTCAATACTAGCAACTAGACCCCCGAGGTAGACAAAACAACTGCTATGTAACGACAGCGATGCCAAGCTACATACAATGAGCTCCTCAGCTCTTTGAAACATCAGTACAGTACAGTAACAGCCTGTTAATGTCCCACTGCTGGGCTAAGGCCTCCTGTCCCTTTTTGAGGAGAAGGTTTAGAGCTTATTCCACCACGCTGCTCTAATGCGGGTTGGTAGAATACACATGTGACATAATTTCAATGAAATTAGACACATGCAGGTTTCCTCACGATGTTTTCCTTCACCGTCAAGCACGAGATGAATTATAATCACAAATTAAGCACATGAAAATTTTTGAAACATCAAACAATATTATTTATTAACACTGAAATTTATTGTCTGTATTGGATAATTTTATTATAAAAAGTACGAAATTATTCTGACAAAAGTAATAAACAGATCAGTAACAAATTCATCAATAAATTTCGTTTCGTTTTGTACGCAATTGGCAAATACCTTAGTAACTCTTTCAATGTATCCAAGTAAAACTCCACATTTACTTGGATTTATTGCGTCCTTCGATACAACAAACTTCCACAGTTACTTGTTTGTTAACACTCCTTACTTTACAATGTTCGGAATCTACTTTACGATTCACTGAATCAGTTAAAACTTCGAAATAAACCATATCATTCTAAATTTATCATAATGTTAGGTTTTCTTGTGTCGATATTTTCGCATCCAATTTTGAAATTCAAGTTCTAAATAATTATTCTGAATCATATGCATGGATTAATGATACAATTTTATTTTAATGCAAGCTACCTACCAGAAATGAACCTCATTTCGCATGAGGTTCATTTCTTTTTTAAACTATACCGACAGTTTATAAAAGAAATGAACTTATTACTTACCTTGTTTCGTAGTGTGAATATATTACTAAAAGATATTTATCAAATTAAATTTGACAATATTTATATTCATTAAATGTTGCTAAGATATTCAAAACACTATTTATTTATTTAGAATAACCAACATGATATACAGTAATAATTGCATGTTAAAAGTTTAAAAAATAATAAGTCTAAGGGTGGGTAAGTTGCCATACTTATAGGTACGACATGCAAAATGACACTACGCATCTAAAACAATAATGAAAAAAAAATAAACAAAAAATAAATTTAACACAATTTCGAAGTAAAAAATGAAATATAAGTGGTATTAATATTACAATACTACTAGAAACGATATAATAAAAAAAATAAACACAAATTTTAAAACACAGATCAGTTGTTATGAGCCAACAACGTACACGTGTTGTGTAATGAATTATACTGTCTGACTAATCTATTAATGGGGGAGTATAAGCCTAAGTTAGACTTAGACATGTAAGTGCAAAAAGGAACTTATCAAAACGAGGGGACTTTAATGGGACGTTTATTCTTAATGTAAAAATTAATTGTGAGCAATCGATTTTAGCGTGGCCAATCGATTTCTATATTAATTACATATTTTTTTAACAATCAATTACAGTCCTTAATATCTACGGGTACAGTGCACAATATATAATGAATAAAATAAATAAATATAAATTCAGAAGTATTTTCACAGGGAAGAATCCCTTGGTACAGTAACAACCTGTTAATGTCCCATAGCTGGGCAAAGACCCCCTCTCCCTTTTTGAGGAGAAGGTTTGGAGCTTATTCCAACACGCTGCTCCAATGCGGATTGGTAGAATACACATATGGCATAGTTTCAATGAAATTAGACACATGCAGGTTTCCGCACGATGTTTTCTTCACCGTCAAGCACGAGATGAATTATAAACACAATCCCTTGGTAATTCTTTATAAATTACATATCTTATATAGACTACTTCATGAATCTTTCGAAATATATTGTGATTTCTTATTAAAATAAATATATAAATAATAAATAAACATATAAATTTATTTTGATTGTTAAAAAAAGACGCGGTTTTTAATTTTCAATCAATTATAAATAACCAAATTCACACTTGAATAAATAATATTTTCACCTGAAACGTAATGAATAATTCCTTTATCGGAAACAATTGATTCACTTCGAAATATCGTTGAATATTGCTCCCAATAACTACTATTGACGATTTTTACATTGTATTCTGTCTTTTAGGCCGTAACAGCCTGTGAATGTCCCACTGCTGGGCTAAAGGCCTCCTCTCCTCTTTTTGAGGAGAAGGTTTGGAGCTTATTCCACCACGCTGCTCTAATGCGGGTTGGTGGAATACACATGTGGCAGAATTTCAGTGAAATTAGACAAACGCAGGTTTCCTTACGATATTTTTTCACCGTAAAGCACGAGATAAATTATAATCACAAATTAAGCACATGAAAATTCAGTGGCGCTTGCCCGGGCTTGAACCCACGATCATCGGTTAAGATTCACGCGTTTTTACCACTGGGCCATCTCCATTCTGTCTTTTAGTAGTTTCATAATTATATTTGACGAAGTACTGCTTATAATAATAAATAGTCAGTGTTGCAATTTATTATTTTATAAAATCGTTTGCGAAGTTAATATAATATTTTGTTGACTATTGTTGTTAATTAAATAAAATTGATTATAAAAAAAATCTAAAACTAATATAAATTATATATTGACAGAATTAGATAAAAAAATGTATTTAATTGGATTTCAGATTTTGAATTATATATAATATTCAAGCGAGCACAGATTACATCAATAATGTAATTTAACTTCTAATATATGTGTATTTAGCGTTGAAAAAAAACACATTTTTATAAAATCATTCAATGAATCAATTTGCTGTTGGTTCATTTTGGTTTATATAATAAACCATTCGGTTTCTCGTCATAAAAATAGCAATAAAATCCATTGCATAAAAAATGTCGCAAACAAAATTATTTAGAATATCAAATAGTAAATTAATGATGTCTAAATAAACAGCCAAATACAAAAGCCGAAAAGTCCATTCAACGTTCATGCGGCTTGAATGAGATACTTAACAGTCGCAATTAAGGGAACAAAAGGGGCCGAGTAAAACCTCTAATGCTTGGGGACCAGACAATGTGTCAGTGAATTGGGACTAGAATTATGTGAAAGTGTTCACACCATAGGAAGTACCTTATCGGGAATATTAATTATGTAAATTTGATATTGTCGTAGATATACTAATGGTCCTTTCTTAAAGTTTTTATAGGTTACTTCACATACAAAACATCCCCGCACGCGAATAACTCAGCTCAGATTTGGTAACAAAATTTACCATACCACCCAGTCTGTGTCGAGATCGGACTCGATACTTTACTGTTGCTATTCGATTGAGGCACAGTTGACCTTGCCGTGACCTTGAACTTGTGACCCATAAGCATATTTAGACTGGATTACTACAGGACTTCGGCTGCTAAGAGATTAATACAGACTGGCCAGTAAACTTACGATACTGCAAATTTCGTCTATTTATCCTTATAATCCTATGCGATTCATTTTATTAATAGTTATATGTATAGTAATGCAGTATACTGGCATGTATTTATAAACAAAAATACCAATTTTCTTTTCTTTTCTTATAATTATATAATAATAATATCAAGAAACGTACGGATTACGGTTGACTGATGAACCTCGCCTTGAGCGGATTACTTTCCAATCGTTATCGAGATTTTTGATTACAATTAATTGCAAAAAGTATAAATTCCTCCTTGTTGTATCTGTAATGAATATTAAAAAAGAAGCTAAATTGTTACTTTGTATATTCATATTGTCAGGTGTACCAAGCAGTAATTCATAGAGTTTGTAACTCTCCCCAGATACGCGGACGAAGCTGAAGGTGGAAACTAACATAGCCATAAGTGTTATGACATTAATAAACTTGTATATCGCAGCCAAGTGGTACACGACGGTAGTCTTCTAGACGAAGATCATTTTTTACATTCTTACTCGGTGATTGGGTTTGTGCAAACCTGACTGGGATAGATACCGCTCACTCATCACATATTCTATCGCCAAACAGCATTAATTAGTATTGTTGTGTTCCGGTTTGAAGGGCGATAGCACCTGTGTAGCTACAGGCAAAAGAAACACGACATCTTAGTTGGTGGCGCATTTACGACGTAAGGTATAATAATTTTTTCTTACGCCGCCAATGTTTATGGGCAGAGGTGATCACTTACCATCAGGTTACCCATCAGCTCGTCCGTCTACTTTTTTTTTTTTAAAAAGATTGACATTTTTTTTTGTCTAAATTTTTTTTCAATTATTGTGACTTATGTTATCTGTAAACGTAGACGGTACTGTATACTTAAGATTCATAACGATTTTAAAAAAGTACTATCTTTATAAAAAAATTATCGACGAAAAAATTATACTTACGAATAGCAAAATCCGATGATGTAATTTGAAACCGCGGTCGAATCGTAAATTTTACAACACCCATTCGTTTAGGCGAGGAATAAAATTTGAACTTCTTTACAACATTCATCAAAACGTCGAGAGCAAATCTTTTGAATAATAAAAACCATAGCCTCGAGCGTGCGCGAAACTCGACCCGCGACATGTTCCTTTGTTACTCAGCGCTTTATTACTTGAGAAATTTAATTCTTAGCTATTATCAGAATGTTCAAAGTAAAATTTGATCCTAAGATTGTTTTTACCTTACTACAGTACGGTACGGTAATATTAAGAACAATAAGCTAAGTACGTGTGTATGTGTGTTGTATTTATTAATATACCTACATATATGAATCTTACTGCCTTAGCTTAGTTTTCATTTTATATGAACATCCTCAATACCATAATATATTTTACGGTACGTAGGCAAGCGGCCTGAAAAAGGATCTTACTTAATTTCACAATTTTAGGATTCATCAATGGTATGAATGGTATGAGACATAATTTACAGTTTTTCAAGTGTAGAAGAAACTATGTTCCTTGTACGGTTCGTTGTATACTACTACTTCTTCTTTTCTTTCTTTTTTGGCTCGATCACCAATCATACTAGAATCACAAACCTCCAGTCTCAAATTTCAATCCTTAAAACAATAAATTAAATAATAGAAAGAGAAATAACAAATAATTTCGTGTTAATAAATATTCAGCCAAAATATATAGCAATGGACGAAAATGTTTTTGAACTTCCGTTGAAGGTAAGACTGTATCAGAAACTTAAGTGATTAACTGTTGTTTGGAGTTAGGAGGTTTCGGAATACAATGGATGAAAAGTTTGCGATCCGCATATTTTGGGTCGCTAATGTGGTTACATTTCTACGCAAAATTTTGAAGTATTATTACCGTTTTTTTTAAATAAATGATCTGAAATATTTTATATAATATTCAAAAGCCCTCAAAATAAACAATTTTAATATACATTACGGTGAACTGGGCCTTATCTTTAGCAAGTTCAGAATTCAGAGACAGTAAAATCAGACACCATCATTAAATAATTAATCAATGTCATAAAAATCAATCACCCAGTAATCTTCGGTTAAAATACAATATTATACAGTTTTTACGCATCTTGCATAATGATCGCGTAAGAAACGAAATATTACGTATAAACACAAGTATTTATGTTAGCTGTAGTAAATTACTCTTAACAAAATTTTTCGATGTCGCGTAAACGATGGGGGCTAATGGAGCGAATCATTTTTGGTGAATTTGAGCTGTTGAAGTGGAAGGGAGATAAATTGGCCTTCTATACTTATCCAAATAACAAATCAAAATCTAATCTATTTTTGATTTGGTGAAATATAGTAAATGAATAACAACACTTGTAATTGTATATTTATTTTACGTACATAAGTATTTATTAGTTGATACAATAACTTAACTTTCAAAACGCATCATTCTCGATCTTCCACGTCTGATAGGCGTTCGAGAAGGCTACACCTTAATATTTTATTAATATGTTATCATTTATGACTAATATTCAATTATAACAAAGTTATTGGTTGTTATATCCTGTAAGAGACAAAAAATCCATGTACAAGATTTTGCTTGTATTATGTATAACTTATGATAAATTCTAGAATATATTTATGCTATGAAACGGTGATTAATATGTATAGTTGCGTTTATGTTTGATGTCTGACGGGCCGGTTGGCGTGGTTGGTAAATACTTGCCTTTCACGCTGAAGGTTGTGGGTTCGATTCCCACCCAGGACATACATTTGTGTGCATGAACATGTATGTTTGTCGTGAGTCTAGGTGTAATTATCTATATAAGTATGTATTTACAAGAGAAAAATAGTATTTATAGTATATCAGTTGTCTGGATTCCATAGTACAAATTCGGCTTAGCTTGGGATCAGATGGCCGTGTATAAATAATGTCCTAGGATATTATTACATTAAAAATTAAATAATGGATATCTCATTATAAAACAGTCTGGCTACTCGACATACTCTGATGATGTGGTCGAAGCGATGTACGAGGACATCGCAAAGGCCCTCAACGACACCTCGAGGGCCCACTACAATGTTGTTATGGGAGACTTTAATGCTAAAGTGGGAGTACAAGATAGCGGTGAATCGAAAGTCGGACCTTACGGCTTGGGCTGCAGAAATCACAGGGGGCAACTGCTGGTAAACTTTCTCGAAGCGCAGGGGCTTTTTTTGATGAATTCTTTCTTTCAAAAAAAGCCTCAGAGGAGGTGGACCTGGCGAAGCCCCGATAACGTGACAAGGAACGAGATAGACTTTATCATTTCGAATAAAAGGCACATATTTAGAGATGTTTCAGTGATCAACAGGTTTAATACCGGAAGTGATCACCGCTTGGTTCGAGGCACTCTAAATATCAACTTAAAAGCCGAAAGATCGAGAATGATGAGGTCTACTCTCCGACCTACCATGCTCCAAGCTGCTCAAGGCTCCGAAAAGTTCCAAATGGAACTTCAAAATCAATTCACCGCGTTGGAAACCATAAGCAGCATTGATGAGAGAACCGACACGCTGGTCAAAATACTGCAAAACACATCCCGCAAGTGTTTTCCGCCACAGAGAAGAGACAACGCACCAAAACTCTCTGCTGAGACACTCGAGCTCATGAGAAAACGACGAGAACTACCATCGTTTTTGTCAGATAAGGCCTTAAACCGAACAATAAAAACGCTGACGCGACGCGATCTCCGACGCTCCAATACCCGTGCCATCAAGGCTGCGATTGAGCAAAATCGGGGATCGAAAGTGTTCGCTCGCAAGTTTGGGAGGCCGCGTCTGACAAAACTTAAAACTGAAAATGGTGGGGTCGTTACCTCTAGGCCTGAGATTGTCGGAGAAGTAGAGAGGTTTTATGGGCAGTTGTTCTCTTCAAGATCGGATAAACCCGTGGGAATCAGTATTGATGACCAGCGCGCCCCTCTTATGCGCCATTACTCCGAGGAGCTCCCGGTCGTTGACCAAGGAGAGATTAGGGCGGCTCTAGAACAGCTTAAAAACAACAAAGCTCCGGGAGATGACGGAATCACAACAGAGTTGCTTAAGGCAGGCGGGACTCCGGTCCTGAAAGAGCTAGCAAGCCTCTTTAATTCCGTCATCCAACATGGCAAGACCCCGGAAACGTGGAGCGGGAGTGAGGTGGTACTGTTTTTCAAGAAAGGTGATAAAACCCTCTTGAAAAACTACAGACCAATCTCCCTCCTGAGTCACGTGTATAAGCTGTTCTCAAGAGTCGTCACGAACCGTCTCGCCAGACGACTTGACGAGTTCCAGCCCCCAGAGCAAGCCGGCTTTCGATCAGGCTACAGCACCGTGGACCACATCCATACTGTTCGGCAGATTGTGCAGAAGACCGAAGAGTACAATCAGCCGCTGTGTATGGCATTCGTGGACTACGAGAAAGCCTTCGACTCCATCGAAACCTGGGCAGTGCTCGACTCATTGCAGAGATGTCATATCGATTGGAGATATATCGAGGTACTGAGATGTCTGTACAACGCCGCTACAATGACTGTCCACATCCAGGACTGTAAGACGAAGGCGATCCAACTGCGCAGAGGGGTGAGACAGGGGGATGTAATATCCCCGAAACTGTTCACCAACGCGTTGGAAGACGTTTTCAAAACGCTGGATTGGACTATGTATGGAGTCAATGTAAACGGCGAGTACATCTCACACCTTCGATTTGCCGACGATATCGTCATCATAGCAGAGTCGCTGGAACAACTCACCGAAATGCTGCGTAGCCTAGGCGAGTCTTCCCGGTGTGTCGGTCTCGGTATGAACTTGGACAAGACCAAGGTCATGTTCAATAGGCATGTCGTGCCGGGACCGATATACGTCGAGGGGAAACCTCTCGAAGTTGTTAGTGAATATACCTACCTAGGACAGATAATACAAGTCGGTAGGAACAACTTCGAGAAGGAAGCCGATCGAAGAATTCGCTTGGGATGGGCAGCATTTGGCAACCTTCGTCAAGTCCTCAAGTCGTCTATACCGCAATGTTTGAAGACGAAAGTCTTCAACCAATGCGTCTTACCTGCCATGACATACGGTGCCGAAACGTGGACACTAACTGCGGGACTAGTCCACAAATTCAAAGTCGCTCAGCGTGCTATGGAGCGAGCTATGCTCGGAGTATCTTTGAAGGATAAGATCAGAAATGAGATTATCCGGAAAAGAACCGGAGTCACCGACATAGCTTGCAAAATTAGCAGGCTGAAGTGGCAGTGGGCTGGTCACGTATGTCGTAGGACCGATGGCCGTTGGAGCAGACGAGTCCTAGAGTGGAGACCGCGAATCGGCAAGCGCAGCGTAGGGCGCCCTCCAGCCAGGTGGACCGACGACCTTAAGAAGGTGGCGGGCACCAACTGGATGCGGAAGGCGGAGGACAGAGAGCTTTGGCGCACCTTGGGAGAGGCCTATGTTCAGCAGTGGACAACGATTGGCTGTTGATTGATTGATTGATTGATTCACCTGATAAACCGAATTAAAGCCACACAGATTGTTGATGTTTAGCGGCACAACAATCAATGAGTTGTTGGTATTTACCCAGGTAGGTCAAACAGAGTCATACATTGGTTAAATATTTTACGTGAAACAACATTATAATATGGCTGAATTACCTCCAGTTCCTTAAGCGCTAATCAAAAATAATATAACTAATTTGGCCTTAATTGTTATTGGTCGGGGCATACGATTGCGTAATAGGTGACCAATGAGCGTTCAGATTAAAGTAAAATTAGTTAAACTGACTTTAATCACCGTCTCGAAAACGGATTTAATGTCAATTATTAAGGTACCAGTTAAATAAAATATATAAAATAGGATAAACATCAGATCACAGACAGACAAACATCATTTCCGTTCGTTCGTGTTAGTAGTAATTGTAGTACTTTATTTATTTATTTATTTTTCGCTGGAAAAACGCATTTACGCGTTTCCCCCACATGAAGGGGGGGCGGGGTATGTGGGACTCGTCGGCACTGAAGGCGCCGGAATACCCACTAAAAAACCAGCGGTACCCACTCCGTCTTGTCGAAGGGGCGTCACGGGATCGCTTGCGCATCCTACCGTGACGCAACGACGGTTGGTCCGCTCAAGCGGGCCTCCATTTCTAGGGGGTTCTCGGGGTACGGAGTACCCCCCTAACCCCAGCGGAATTATTGTAGTACTAAATATTTTACATTTATCTAATACAATTATAATAATATTATTAAAATATATATCTGCCGTTACAAGGGGTCCCTAAAAAATAGTCACAATATAAATAGTATAATTTAGGTCAAATATTTGTTATTATACTTTCCTCTATATAACAAGAAATAATGTTTATGAAAAAATGACACTGATAGCTAAAGTCAAATGCCTTGTCTCGTTAATTAAGGCTGTTAATGTTTTATGAAGGTTTCCACCGCGTGAAAAAAAAGGCTGTTATTAAACATACAAACTATATTGTTCTTACACATCGATTGTTTTTCTTTTAAAATAATTCACGACAAAAATTAAACAACTACTATAAAATGTTAGGTTAAAAAGCCAATTTCCAAATGAATTCTGAATCATTTGGAAAAGTTAGTTACCAGGTCACGCTGATAGTAGGGTTCCGTTACCATGGTAACATGGAAAAAAGTTATCTGTCCTACAATTTAGCTTCTTACGTACTTTGTATAGGGCGTAGCTATAAAGAGTATATTAAGCCTTGTTTAGTTTATTATATTTAGTTGTATTGCAATATCATTTTTAATTATAACACGGATTTTCTGGCGGATGCGACAATAAGAGTCGTTACTGATTCGTTATAACTTGGTCATCCGTGGGCGTATACGAATACGCAGGTGCAATTAAAATCATCAATAAATTTACTAATTTAATGGAATGTTTATTATTAGTATTTCCATAGCATATTATATACTCGCCATTGACATAAGACAAAAGAAATTGATTGGTTATAAATTCATATCACTTTTAATTATGAATATTAATAATAAGTAGTACTGTGAAATTTGTCTTTTGAATATAAGCACTTTAACAAAAAATCGATTTCAATTTTTTAATCCAAATCTATATCAGCTTTATGTAAAATTTATCCTAAATACACATTGTAATAACTTTAAGTAAGAGTGTTTCAGCAAGTTCTAAGGAGCATTAAAAACTGATCCCTCAAAGCGACAAAAGTTGAAAGCGGTCATTAATCATCACGTGAACTGACAAGGTTTTCATAATACAAATAGCTGTTATATCTATTCTGATATAAATCTTTTTTTTTAAATGACCTTTTTCTTTTATGACCAAGTCGTTTGTTTTTCTCCTTTTTATGACATTTATCGAGTTCGAAAATATTTTTCAAGTACTAAGGTATTTTTGGCGTTTTTTTTCGTACACTTAAAATGATTAGAATTTCTGAAGGAGAATGTAGAGAAATCGATTTTAATTGATTCAATTTGATTAAAGTCCTTTCGTTTGTTAGTTTGTTTAGGTTAAATCTTGCAGTCCGAGTTGGAACCATCTTCTTATTCTCTGCAGTTAAAATTTTACGTGATGTTAGATTTGATGGCAATGGAATAGATAATCATGGCTTCATTGTACACCCATGACTGGCTACAAATAATCGAACTCTTCAACAATCAACAACATAGACGATAAATTTTGTATTAATATTAAATTATGATCGCCCGTTGAAACTTTTACCATGACATGACTGCTGCACTTAACGGTTGGCTCCCAACGAGCCAACTCCTTAACGGTTAATAGCACACACACGAAATTTCGTATTTTAAAACTTGTGTAAAAATTATTTTCTTATAGTATTTATGTATTTTACATATATTATGATGACACTGACTAATTCATCAAGCGCTTTACAAACGCTTTAATTAATCCAGAAGATAGAGAAGCCTACATGTCATTGGAAATGAGTGAATGTGTGAATTACAGCTGACGAAGTGAAAGTGTAATTATGATTAAAGGAAAGCTCGAACGCAAAACGGGAGAGAGTGGTTTCAGACATTATAAATTGGTCATATTATTATTATTTCGCACATTTCGTTAAACATTTATATAAAAATTTTAGGTTTTTCTCTTTATATACAAACGAGATATGTATGATTAAGTAAAGCCGAAATGGCCCAGAAACTGGAACACGTAATATTAATCAAATATTGCATTTACAAATCGCATAATATGTCTACACCTTTTACATTCATCAACCGTTGATCATGTGCCCAAATGAAAATTAATGATATTTTCATAATTTTCGTTTTTTGTATACAATAAATACAATCGGTATAAAGCCTTATCTATGACCGCTGGTATTAATATTTGAAACTTGTAAGCTTTTAAGGCAACCGCACAACAGATAAGATAGTTATTAATATTCTCATAAGCTACACATTACTTGATAACAACGAAACAGAAATTTAATGAAACCTGTGGTTGAACACTAACTCCAAATATTATATAAGAAGCTATTTGTTCCAGGAGATCGTCATATTAGTGGCGCGAAACAACAACATGTATCGGCGTTGATAGACGGTTATTTGCTTATTAATAAAAGCTTGTTTCATTTAACCATTTTATTTCACTTTACAATGTATTTAACTCTAATTATACTGCCTCATTGGTCTATTGACTATTGGCAAACTACAGTTCGAGCCAATTAAATGGCAAAAAATGCCAATGTTGTCAATAATCGTATTTAAAATGAAAGAAACGAGTAATTATTAGCTCATTGAGTATTAATAATATATTGCCTTCAAAAGAAAATCAAAAACAGAAAATAAGGAATTTATCTCACCAAAACCATCATCCTTCCACTTAACAACGTGCTGACACTCTGCTATCGGAATGAAATGGACGGTAAACGTTGAAAACGGAAAACCAATTTCACGTCTATCGCACTAAAACTCTTTCAACGTTACGAGTTTTGAATAAAACTAACAACTTGGTATTTATATATTGTGTTTGATTACTTCTATAATTTTGAATGTATAGATTGTTTAGTATAAATTTTAATAGGTATATAGTTAAGTAAAATACTATTTTATTCTGGTTTTTGCATGCTAGTTTATTGTCTAGTGGTATGTCACGTAAAACTGAAAGACATTTTGAACAACTTCCTAAAATGAATCACTTTTGACTTGTCTCATTTAAAAAATACTGTGTGTATATGGATTGGGTAGTTTTTCAAAACGCTTCAAATACTGTATTCTGTTTTTTGTTTCTCATAACGGAACGATAAAACGACAGGGAAAAAAATCCTGAAATTGATATGACGCCTCTACCCTATCAAGTGCATGGACGATATATGATACGAATTTTCCAGAGATTAATTATTTTTTTTTGCAAGTTATGAAATGTTTGACTATTTAATGGCTCTAACAGTATATTTGGCATGACAGAAAACGTGTATTAATAAAATAATTGGCAGTTATTTGAAATCAAAGAAAAACTGTCAACGAGTTTTGTCAATATAATGTCAAGAACAGTTTTTTTGGATTATTTGTTTTACAATCACGTAAATATGTTCCACCGATATTTGAATAAATTTGGAATAGAGATAGTGACTTTTTTACCTTTATTTAACTTTGAGATTTACTGTGACTTAACACAATAGCTACGCCTGATCCCTAACTCCAAACAAACGTGAACGAAGCAAAGGGCGAAAGCTAAATGTTCATAAAAAACTAAATTAAACATCATGCTAATATGTGAATCACTAATGAATGACTTTTGAAATTGCAAATAAAAATAATAATATCCTGGGACATTATTCACACATGGCCATCTGATCCTAAATTAGGCAGAGCTTGTACTAAGGAAACCAGACAACTGATATACCACATATACTACTTTTCTTTTGTAAATGCTTACTAATATAAGATAATTACACCCAGACTCAGGACAAACAGATATGTTCATGCACACAAATGTATGTCCTGTGTGGGAATCAAACCCACCATCTTCGGCGTGAAAGGCAAGTATCTACCAACCACGCCAACCGGCTCATCTTGTAACTTAATCATTTTCCAAATTATATCACATATTGATAACATTAAATCTTTATTGAATCAACAGGAGACTCAAGTTCTGGCAAGCTATCTCCAACATCTGAACTTGGCTGTATAAAGTGGACATGCTGCCAGTAATTTGAGCACTCAACTTTGATAAGATAAAAGCTTGAGTATATTATTATTAGTTGACAGTAAAATTATTTCTTTTTTGGGTTGTATATAAATCACAGACGTAGGTTTTTTTTTTAATTTTTGTAGTAAGTAAGACGCCTAAATAGGTTAACTGACTTTAAGAGGTTCTCTTGTTATAGGATCTTTGTACAAACCCGTCTGTGTACCACCCATTTATCACATAACCTACCTAACAGCAATACCATATATTGTTGTGTTTCAATTTAAAGCGTAAGTGAGTGAGAGTAAAAGTCAGTGTAACAGGCTCAAGGGACATCATCTTAGTTTCCACAGTATGTTGCGCATTGACAATGAAACGGATGACTAATATTTATTACATTCCCAATGTTTTTGGGCAGCGGTAACCACTATCAGATGATCCCTTTGCCTACATATTTTAATATAAAATAAGTAATGAATAACAACATATATATAATATAATATTTAAACCAAATTATATAAGATAATATTTAAACCAAAAAATATGGAATTTGAATTTAATTTTGTAACGTTACTCTAATTGCGCCT
This sequence comes from Nymphalis io, assembly GCF_905147045.1. NCBI lineage: Eukaryota > Metazoa > Arthropoda > Insecta > Lepidoptera > Nymphalidae > Nymphalis > Nymphalis io. The sequence goes on along the minus strand of NC_065910.1, from coordinate 4,485,388 downwards.
AAACAAAAATTACTCCAGAAAACGTTAGTATTGTCAATATTATGACAGTTATCTATCGTCACGTATTATTTTTATTTTTGTGTAATGTGAGGTTGTTTAGATAGTTAAAATATAGTTCTTAAAAATTTGCAATATGATTTAAAGAATTGTAATGAGATTAATAAAATTCCTTTAAAATTAAAGTGAAAGATGTGCCCATCATCATCAAAATTTTACAACGCATTCCATTTCAAAACGATGCAGTCACAATGCGGTATAATAAAAAACGAAAACGAAAATGATTCGTAAAGTATACATCGAAATAAAAGTTATTTTTAACCCATTAAAACGTTTTTTGTAGTATCTCTAGTCTCGCACAGTTTAATAAATGAATAATTATTACCCTTAGCTTAATCGAATTTTTTATCAACAATAACATTTCAGAAATAATACGGTAATATCATTATACAATCATAAAATATCAAAACATAGTTTAGCTTTATGCCCTATGTTATTTTCAAAAAGTCTAATAGATAACCTTAGATACATTGAAATCCATAACCAATATGGAGTTCCAAATTGCTGATGCAATTGGCCTTTCTGATATAAGCTTCAAAATAAATATTTGTTGAGACATTACATCCCATTCACACAAGATGTTTATATATTTATAATGAAGAAATATATGAAGAACGTTAATATACATGACTGGGCGTCTCGCAAAGCACTACTTGAGTCATGTACGAATACATTAACCAACATTCCTTAATGATATTAAACGGCGAGGAATATTGCTTTCCATCTATATGTTTTAACATAATTTTCGGCAATTTCTTCTTTACTGAAGGTGAAGGCAGGCAGATGCGTTGCTTAGTTTTTTAGGGTTTTAACTTCTGTCTGTTGCAAATCTTTATCGTGCCTTTTCGTAATTCTTTGGCTAACGAATTTACTGAAGCTGCACGTTAATAGTCAGTCAGCTATTTTTTTATTTATTTATATTTTTATCTAATTGGTAAGCGAACAAGGTAGTGTAGTAACCACCTGATAGTAAGTGCTGACAAGTATAATTCCGAGACGAAGCTCAAAACCTTCTCCTCAAAAGTAACGGATACCTATGCTCAGTTTTCAGACATTTATTAGCTGATAACTTGTTAATATTTTTTTTTTTCGCAATAAAGTAGACATATTTTAATAAATACTTTTATTTTATTGCACTAGATTATCTGCTGAACTTGGATATTGGTGATGTCATTTTGTTTTTCACTCCAGATATCTGTTAACGGATCAGCGAGTACAGTTGTAAAATAGTGTCGATTTATTTCTGTCCACGTATTAACACATTGGTTACGGGCGGTTGAGTTGAGTGATGTTTGCTTGCTGAGAGTATTTCGCTTATTTCCTCTATGTATTTAAGTATTTTTTTACTGGTTTTTGTTTACAATATACTTGTTTTTTTTTCTATATTTGAGTTACTTAATTTTTTGAATTAATATGGAATTTAATAATCAGCGATGTAATTAATTAATTTGTTTTAGACACTGCTCATAATTCTAAGATTTTTTTTTTTTTTATATCGCCGGGAGGGCAAATGACTCTACTCCACCTGATGGTAAGTGGTAGTAGAGTCCAAAAGCGACGACGGCCAGTACAGACGGGAAAAACGTTCTGCACTAGCCGCCTTCGCCTTGCCGGCCCGCAAGATGCCTCTTCACGCCTCGTTTGAAGGAACCCGGGTTGTAAGAGGAGGGGAATACGTGAGCTGGTAAGGAATTCCATTTTTTGGAAGTGCGACAAAGAAAGGAGTTGCCAAATTTCTTTGTTCGCGATGGAATTGATGTCACAGTTAGGCGGTGACATCGAGAACCAGCTCGCGTGGACTTAAGAAGGAAGGGGGAAGCAGGAATTAGAGAGAATAATTCCTCAGAGCACTCGCCGTGATACAGTCGATAGAAAGCGCTCAGTGCTGCTATCTCACGACGCAATTGTAAAGGTTCAAGGGTGTTTGTGACCTTTACGTCGCCAATAATGCGTACGGCACGTCGCTGTAACCGGTCCAAGGCCTCAAGTAGGTACTTAGCGGAGCCATCCCAAAGGTGCGAGCAATATTCCACGCAAGACCGTACCTGTGTTTTATACAGCAGGCACAGTTGTTGTGGCGTGAAAAAGCGCCGCACCTTGTTCAGAACTCCGAGTTTCCGTGAAGCTGTTTTTATAACAGCCTCGATGTAATCCCTTGGACTAAGGTCGCAGCGAACGTCAATCCCCAGCATGGCGATTTTGCTTTGCATCACCAGCGGAGTACCACAGAGGGAGGGAAGAGGGGAAAATGTTGACTTTTTCGCCGTGAGAGCGCATACCTGTGTTTTCTTGGCATTAAACTCAACAAGATTATCAGAGCCCCATTTGGCGATGAGATCTAACGTCCTATCGAGTTCAATGACAAGATTCTCCCGCCTCTCCTCAGTTTCCGCCCGCCCAGCCACTGCGCGTCCGTGGTATCCAACATGCACTGTACTATCATCTGCATAACAATGTATGTTCCCAAGGGAGAGCATATCATTGATATGCAAAAGAAAGAGTGTGGGAGATAGCACAGATCCCTGGGGGACCCCAGCATTCACTACATAGAATTGTGAAGCGCAACCATCTACTAAAACACGAAGGCTACGCTTGTGTAGGAAGCTGGCAATCCAGGTGCATAGCTGAGCAGGCAGACCATATGCCGGTAGCTTGGAGAGAAGACTTCTGTGCCAGACCCTGTCGAAAGCCTTGGAGATATCGAGGCTGACAGCCAACGATTCTCCATGCTTGTCGATAGCTTCACCCCAGAGGTGTGTTACGTACGCTAGAAGATCACCTGTGGACCGTTTTGGTCGAAACCCGTACTGACGATCATTAATTAGACAGTGATCTTCTAGGTAATGGATCAGTTGGTTGTTTAAAATCCGTTCCATCACCTTACAAAGTACTGAGGTGATAGCTATTGGCCGATAATTTGCCGGGTCAGACCGATCCCCTTTTTTTGGGAACCGCTTGCACATTCGCTCTTCTCCAAGCCTCCGGCACACTTCCCGAAGAGAGAGAAAGTTGGAACAGGCGCGTTAACACAGGAGACAGCTCCGCTGCGCACTTCTTCAGCACTATGGCTGGTATTCCATCGGGACCGCTAGCTTTCCGTACATCAAGTGATTGCAGCTCCGCACGCACATCACGTTGCCTGATTTTAATGTCAGGCATCGTATGGCCACATGCAGGTATTGTAGGTGGCAGTGCACTACAATCATCGATGACGGAATTGTCGGCAAAGAGTTTAGCCAGGAGATCAGCTTGCTCTTGCGGACTGTGAGCTAGCGATCCGTCCGGATTTCTGAGTTGATAGATTATATCTGTAAAAATGTAAAATAAGTGTATGTTGATTTTTATATGCAAGGAATAAAAATACACGATATAATATACAATGCATCACATAGTACTATATATCAAGTTCTAGCTGAACTTTGCAGCATTGGCACTGTAGACAGTACAAATTGACGCGCTGTCATGGATGAATGTCTCGCGGACACAAATACAAATAGAAAAGCTTGTGTAATATTAAAAAAATATCTAAAGTAACTTTCATAAATATTGTTCAATAATTTTGCTGTAATTTACTCAAATTTTCCATAAGTATTAAATTTTTTTTTTTTGTTAAATATGACTTTCATTATCGTTTTTCCAAATTACAAGACAATTAGAATATTCATTGGTGTGTTTTTCTTTTTCTTCTCAACGCAAAAACGTATGTAAATAAAAAAAGGTAACAATCCTCAAATGTATCGTTAAGAAATCTGACCTTTTTTAATTTTTTTTATAGTAGCTTTTACTTGTAAAACCAGAGTACTTGCAAATATATATACAAAGTAAATTTTAAATTATGTGTTAAAAAATAAGTTGGTGTACAATGTCATCGTATATTTTCTAACTAATAAATAAGTATTTATGAATGACCTCGGAATGTAAATATTATTAAATCATAATATAAATAAACATACGAAAACAATTTTTTATCACCCCTCGTATAAATTTAACAAACAAAACGAATGACACGTACGAATTCTATTTTCAAAAACTGTATTTGAAATAAAATAAAAACGCAACGGAACTAAAATATGTTTTGGCAATATCAGTAACGTAACATAGAACTAAAAGTGTATATCTGGAACGTGTTCAACAGTATGATGTCGATACTACTATCGTATGCCAAAACACAACAGTTTTTCAAACTGACGCCGATAAGAGGAAGTTTTACCCATCACTGTGAAATATAGAAAACTGTTATCTATTCGTAAGTTTGACCCAACGAGATATCTGTTTATAAAATCGTAGTGAGGTCAAGTGTGAAGATTGAATAGTCTTGAACCGAGCTTAAAGGCTTTTGTAACTACGAACTGTGCTCACGATTGAATTAGAAAATGTAATTCTTGCAATACCTACGGGTAAAATTATTTTGTCTGATTATTTGAGTATATATTAAATATATTTATCAAAAACTTGTGTTAGCGATGTAACAGAATAAGAGTTTTTTTTAATATTTTTCATAACCGATTTTCACGCGGACAAAGTCGTGGACATCATCTAGTTTTCAAATATTTTTGAAGGTATATAAAATTGTTTCTTAGCCTACGTCCAACATCTCATAGTAACCTATGGGATGTTGGACTGTGTATAAGAAAATAGCCAATATCCGAGATAACCTACTAAACAGGACACGTAGGTCTTAACCGAAGTATAAAATCCCGACTGATTATATAACTCATAAAAAGTCGAGATGGCCCAGTGGTAAGAACGCGTGAATCTTAACCGATGAACGTGGGTTCAAACCCGGGCAAGCACCTCTGAATTTACATGTGCTTAATTTCTGTTTATAATTCATCTCGTGCTTTTCGGTGAAGGAAAACATCGTGAGGAAACCTGCATGTGTCTAATTTCTTCGAAATTCTGCCACATGTGTATTCCACCAACCCGCACTGGAGCAGCGTGGTGGAATAAGCTCCAAACCTTCTCCTCAAAAAGGGAGAGGAGGCCTTAGCCCAGCAGTGGGACATTTACAGGCTGTTACTGTACTGTACTGTATATAACTCATATGATTAAATTGTGATTATAAATCATCTCATGTAACAGCGATATGAAGATATGAAGCAACCTGCACGTGTTGCATGTTTTTCGGTCCTCTTTAAAACCATTCCCTAGCTTAGTTATGAGACTTTTACATGGTCTTATAAATTATGACTGTTTTCAGATTGTCATAGCCAACGTACTCTCTTATATTTATAATGTATATTTACGTTATAAATCTGAAAAAATATTCTCTTCAGGGTTAAAGTACCATTCTTGTGCAAGTTGTTTTGCGTCAAATAACCTGTTTATTTAGAAAGTTTACACCGTGTAACTTTACGCCACAACCACAAGGAGCGGAACGGTAACCATAAACGTCAACCACTTACGCAAACTGTGTAAGACTGGCATGAACGATTGTATAAGCCCGCCTTTGTCTCGTTAGTCTAGTGGCTAGCTAGTAAGGCTATAGATCATGCGGTCTTTCGCGATGCGGTTTCGAGTTCCGAGCCGGGCCATTATAAGGTTATTGGACGGTATACTTTTGTTTCAAGATATCATCAACAGCAAAAAGTTTGGCAGTCAGTAATGTTAAAATTTCTATGTCTCTCTATAGATTAGATTTAAATATTTCTTAATTTTTATAAATAAACATACATAACTATGACAGAGGAAAATCTGAGTTTAAAATTTTTATGTTTGCTAATGATTTTCTTCTTTGCGTTTAAAGTGAATAGGGTTAAGCTCCAGGGTCATTTCATTGGATATTCGTTTAAAACTGAGTTCTAACTGATATCACTTACAAAAATTTGGCTGTCACGGGACGAATGTAAAACATCGAAATTGATGGTTATTGAAATAATTTAATATGATTAAGCAAACTGATATATAAATATAGATTAAAATGAATAAAAACAGAGAATATCGTTAATAAAGTAAATATAATTTTCTTATTATAAGAATATAGCCGAGATGGCCCAGTGGTAAGAACGCGTGAATTCGATGATCGTGGGTTCAAACCCCGCCAAGCACCACTGAATTTTCATGTGCTTAATTTGTGATTATAATTCATCTCGTGCTTTACGGTGAAGGAAAACATCGTGAGGAAACCTGCATGTGTCTACTTTCATTGAAATTCTGCTACATTTGTATTCCACCAATCCGCATTGGAGCAGCGCGGTGGAGTAAGCTCCAAACCTTCTCCTCAAAAAAGGAGAGAGGAGGCCTTTAGCCCAGCAGTGGGACATTCACAGGCTATTAAAGTTACAGTATTATAAGAATATATAGCAACGAAGTAATAATATACGAACCACACGCAAAGGAAATATAGAGTGGTAGTGGAGATGGGGCGTGACGGCATACGAAATCGTCTTGTCGTTTGTCGTCACGGCATACGAGATGGCCTTACTCGTACGTCATTCGATTTATCGCATTAATAATATATATTTTTTATTCAATGATTTTAAATGATTGTACATTGATAACTCATTTATACTAAAACATGTTTAAAACTAATTAATTCTGTTAATAAGTTCTGAGGTTTATCAGCAGCAGAGGCGTTTTTCAGTAAAATTTAATAGCTTATAAAACAATGCGAATTCAACTCACCTTTATTTTTCTCAGTACGATATGTTAACTGTCACGCTTTTCACAAAACTATAGTATAGTAAGTGGTGTAAAGGGCAATTTATTTACTTTTATGCAAAAAAATGCGTGCGATTAAAAGAGAACAAAGCGGCGTTCTTAAACATATAGAATAAGTCTATACTACTGCATTATTTTATGTAAATATAAAATGACTATTCTTCAGTTAGAAGGAACAAAGATATTTTAAAAAAAATAATGATTCGATATCATCGCTTATACGATTTTTTACTCTGGAATTCACGTGTTCTAACAATCCGTCTGTTGATTTCTTATAAATATATTTATAAATAATAAATATACCTTTCTTTTCATATAACAAAATCTAATGTTTAAGGACATTTATCTATACATAATAATTAATTTTTATAATAATATAATAATAATATCCTGGGACATTTTTCACACACGGCCATCTGATCCCAAATTAAGCTTGTACAAAGCTTGTGCTATGGAAACCAGACAACTGATATACTAAATATACTACTTTTCTTTTGTAAATACATACTTATATAGATAATTACACCCAGACTCAGGACAAACAGACATGTTCATGCACACAAATGTCTGTCCTGGGTGGGAATCGAACCCACAACCTTCGGCGTGAAAAGCAAGTGTTCTACCAACCACGCCAACCGGCTCGTCATGGTTTTGATATGACCGGTTTATGATATATAAGATACTGATAAAATAATTCATTCACACGATGATGTGGTATCAATTTTATATTCGCACAAAAAATTATATCACTATTACGTTTTTAGAACCTCTACGCGACGGATAACTGTGATGTCAAATAATGCAAAGGTATTATTATAGGTATTAAACATTGAGTGTTTTATCCCAAGTGTGGTAGTGGAACACACTCTATCACTTAAAATGTCAACGTCTATCCATCGCTCTGCCCCTGACATAATCTCACACGTTTTTTAGCGAAATTCAACGATTCAAAACGTGCGTTCGCATAAACACGTCCTATCGCCTATTAAAATAATATTGCAGATCCTAGATACTCCAAATAGTATTCCGTTTGTACAAACAAACCGTAAATTTGGAGATTTAAAAAGCTTTTATCTCTTTGTTTGCTGTGCTGTTCGCCGCAATACGTCGAATAAAACGCGACGTTGAAAATTATGGGTATTTTAAATGGTTTACATTAAATTTTGTTCTCACAAGCCTGTATAGTATAAGCTAATAAATAACATAAAAACAGATAACAGGATAGAATATTCCGTCACAAAAAATATATATGAAATATTTGTAAAAATATTTTTTAAACATGTTGGTTATTTGCGTGCACTGAATTTAATTTTTTCTGACATTACAGGCTTTAAGTTAGGTATATTACGTATAATATACGTTTAAGTATGTTTTATATACGGTCTATATACTCGAATCAATTTCTAGAAATATGAAGTGTCATTTATCTAATTTTCACTTTATTTTTACTTCTTACTATAAAGGCCATACTATAAAGCGCAGCGTAGGGCGCCCTCCAGCCAGGTGGACCGACGACCTTAAGAAGGTGGCGGGCACCAACTGGATGCGGAAGGCGGAGGACAGGGAGCTTTGGCGCACCTTGGGAGAGGCCTATGTTCAGCAGTGGACAATGATTGGCTGTTGATTGATTGATTGATTGACTATAAAGGCCAGCCAGATAATATATCTTACTAATTACAAAACATTTTTGTAGGTTTTTAAAGTAATTGTAAGTCTACGACTTATTTGTAGTGGCATCTGGCATAACGTACTGATATTAATCTCATAAGCTTTCGTTTAATAATATAATTAATTTAATTTATTAGACTTAGGTCTCTAATGCCGTTATGTAATATTATTTCAGACCAAAATTTTCACGTGTTAAGCTAATATTAAACGTGATAAATGTCCCACCAAAAATTATAACTTGTACAAATACGTGTATCTAACAGCCCCGCAACATAAATCTAAATTAACTTTGTTTAATAGATGAAAAACCTAAGTTAACCCTTTCGTCCATTTTAAAATAAAATATCGCCCGTTTTATCTTTATAAAACTCAACCATTTCTCGCGTTGGCATATTAATTATCCTCAGAGAATTATGTGAATTTGCGTTATAAAAAAGCGCTTCTTTGTTGAATCACATAAGGAAATTGAATACATTAAACGCTGCTAGATTGAATAATAGGAGCTATATTTTTATGTAAGCTTTGAAATTCTCAAAATAAAAATAAGAATTTGGTCTGGGATACAGTTCTGCATATATGTTCAATTTCGAAATTGTTTTTTAAACCACCCAAATATTGCCAACTCGCTATTATATGACCACAAAACGATAAACTATTGTGATGAAACATATGATAGGTCATCATATGATAGTTTGATAGTGATAGGTCATTGTGAATTGGACATTGACTGACTTTTCCAATGTGACCATACATAATATAGTCAATATAATCTTTTACTTCAAAGAATCAAATTAATCAACCGACCTGATTAAGATTTTTTACATATCATCATATCATAAAATAAATACAATAGAAACGACATATTTATTTCAAAAATATTTTGAAATAAATGTGTCGTTTTGCGAGATAATTATATCGAAATCGAAATAACTACTGTTCAAGAATTCTTGAACTTTTCAATTATATAAAATGTAATCAACTTATTGTTATTACGAATTCGGAATGTCTTCTAGTCAGGAAACTCAGTAATTACACGTTTATACTGAATAATAAAATTAATCATCAATTAATAGGCCAGCGTTTAACCGTTGACAAGCCTGATGTCATCGACACCATCTAGAATGTAGCACGCTTGCCTAGAAGAAACCAACTTTTGAAGGCCAACCAAGACCAACGTTTTACCTATCAAAAAATACAAACTCAGTCAAAGCATTCCACAGTTTCGCTTCAGATGAATGTAGATTCAAAGCGCTTCGTACGTAGGCGGAGAATTTCCACTGTGTAAAACGCTTTATTCGCGTTTGAAAAATGGCATACATAAAAATTATCAAATACTAGTTGGTTTCGTTATCACCGATATTTTTAATTTCTATAAAGATGTCTTGTGCTTGTCACACCTCGGAGTGAACTGGCATGGGCCATTATCGGTATAAAATAATTAATTCTTACAAGATTGGATAGCCATAGCTGTTATAAAATACACTATTTGCAAAAGGATATTCCAATTAACTTTATTATTTGTTTATTTATTTTGACTAAATAAGTTTAAGAAATATTGAAATAAAAAACCAAGTTTTTTAAACATAGCCTTAAATTTGTTAAGAGGCAAAAATAAATTTGTTAGCTTGTCATCCTTTTTATGTTGCCAGCAATAAATAATTTAAAATTGGTATACAAACATTGACTTAAATAATTATAGTTAAGTTAAACATTACTTTTATATATTCACTAAAATATCATGAAAAATAAGAACCTCTTTTCTTCTTAAAAATGGGAATTTTCTTTTTATATTCTGCATTTGAACAAAAAGCAATATCAATCGTGTTCAATGATGCGTCGGACATTTTGAACGAGTCTTAACTTTTAGAAGAATAAAGCTGAATCGGAAGATATTATTCTGTAGTGCATTATCACGGAATTGTATAACTTTGTTATATTCGTAAATTATATTTAAATGTATAAATATATTTAAACTTATATTAAAAGTATAGGGTAATACATATATTTATACTACAAAACATATTTTATGACAAGTAGTTTTTTTCAGATAAGTATAACAAAAAAAAAACGTCCTTTTAATTTTTTTTTTAATTTGTCTACAATTCTGAATTAAAATTAATAAAAAAATAATAAAGCAATTTTATTTCAATTTAAAAATAAATCATAATTTTTTTTAAATATGTGTAATCAAATGATTATTTAATTAAACGCACTGTGTGATAGCACTTAAGCCTCCAACAGAAATATTATTATTATCTTAAATTGACTACAGGAAAATAAAATTATAATATGTAAGTTGATGGTTGTAGACCGATAATATAAAATTGTAGTATTTTTGCGCATATTTAAATTAAATAAAATAAACTTCGATTGATATCAAAGTACTTATATCAAAGTAGTACCAGGCAATCATAAACCGAAGAAGTATTAACTTCAAGATTTGAGCAAAAGCAGCGATAACAGCGCGCCTGTCGTTTAACGTTATGACCGAACTTCTAACGAGCCGCCATAAACTGGATATTTACTTTCTTCACCTTCGACAAAGGTAAGGCAGAAATATACTGTGGCTGATATCGTAAAATCTTATGTCAAAAAGCCGAACTTAACAACCATCAAAATTGTAATGCGATTTTGATGTTTACTGAAACACAATACAGCCGATTATGCTGTGTACTGTTTCGGTTTGTTATCTGCTTTTTTTTGCGGATGACGTGGATTATGGCTCTGCCAATGAGATCTTTGTATTTCTGTTAATCGGATTCACTTTTTATACCATCAGCGACTCGTATGTAAAACAAAGGCAATGTTTTCGCGGAAATGGATATAAAACTGGATTTGTTTACGTATAGATATTTAAAAAATATTCCTATGAAAAATCTAATAAAATAAAAGAAAGTTAACATACATAGTAAAGCATAAATAATATTACTTGCAGTGATTGAATTTAAAACATAACGTAAGTGACCCACTGCTGGGCTAAGGTCTTCTCTCCCTTTTTAAGGAGAAGGTATGGAGCTTATTCTACCACGCTGCTCCAATGCGGGTTGGTGGAATACACATGTGGTAGAATTTCGGTGAAATTAGATACAGGCAGGTTTCTTCGCGATGTTTTTCTTCATCGTATAGCACGAGATGAATTATAATCATTTCATTTAAATTATATAAATTTATATACACATATCGTTTGTAAGTAAATACTTCAATCCGGGTTCAATCCCAATGGATTATTGAATCGAACTTTGTTATTGGTAGTTTGTTTGTTCACAGGTACAGTCAACACGCTCAAGTCTCTTCAAATTCACGTACCAAAAGCTGTTCTCACTGGTCGGGATGCGGCACTAATGTGTACTTACGAGTTGGAAGGCGCTCAACTTTACTCAATTCGGTGGTACAGAAATATGATCGAATTCTACCGATACGTACCAAAGGAATCGCCGGCGACTAAAGTCTTTCCCGTTGCAGAAATCAAAGTCGACGTAAGTATATTGGAATCGATAATCAATATGTCAGAAAATTTCAGTAGAAATTCTTAAGAACGATTCAATTTAATTAGTTGAATTGAATTTGACTCGGAGTATTTTTAATAGTATTAATGAACAGTATCCGACTACTTTTCCATTCAACTTACTTTATAAGAAAACTTTTCAAATTAAATGGAGTCTTAGTTTTTACACGATTAATACCTACTATAGTATATAAGCCATTAAAATTACAGGCACACAATACAATCAATATTATTTATTACAAGTTCAATGATCTTGGAACCCTTATATTATTACAAAACCAATATCTCGTTTTAGTAGAAACTTGTTAAGAAAATTTGCTTTAGTATAATAGCTACAACTAAAGATACTGTGTATTTATTTAACCAGGTTGCAGCATCCGATCAGAATAGAGTAGTTCTAACAGAAGTCGACCGCACACTAACTGGGGAATATCAATGTGAAGTATCAGCTGATGCACCGCTATTCCATACGGATATCAAGTCTGCGGAAATGGTGGTAGTCGGTTTGTATATGAAATTATATTTCTTTTAAAATGGAAATGAGTTAGTATTTCACTGCGATTACGTAATCTCGAATAAATCAAATTTTCCGCATAATAAGCTACTTTAAGTCGTTGAAACTTGTCGCTGCAACTTGATATATGTTTTCTTTTATCATATTCCTTATATACGCTCAATACGTCCTCTAAGATACGATACACTTACCGCGCCACGCATTTTGCTTTCATATTACATTACACGAGAGCTTCTATTGAAAGTCTTACTGAAAATGCCAACACCCTAAGACGACGCTAAGTAATGTTGATGACAATATTGATGAAGATTATTTGACGCAAATTTTATCAGTTTTGTAATCAGTTGAAAATTAATGATATGTTTTTCCCGTGGATTATATAAAAGACGCACTCCAAATCTTAAATTATATCGAGAGTTCTGCAATTACTCCTACATCAAAATATTTTTTAACCAAAATACGTGATTAAGAGAACGTGGTAGTTTAAGAAAATGAAAATAAATATATTTAATACTTTAAAGATGTCATCTTTTATAACAATTTTTTATTTATATCCGTAATTTTTTTCATTTCCCACTATTTAAAAAAATATCTTTTTTCCGTTTATAGTACTACTAGCTGGTGCTTGTGACCTTATCCGCGAATTTATTCAATGTTTTTTACTGCTTTATTATATGTATAGATGAAATCTGATCAAGAGTAAATTCAGTACTTTAGAATATATGAGTAAGGTAATATCTGAATAAGTTATATATACTAATCCTATCTACCTACTATCCTTATCGAAAGACTATACCTCATAAGACGCCTGAATATTCGAAAACTACGCAAATTAATAAAAAAAAATCCTGTTAATAATAAAATATTCAATTTTCTTCTTTTTACGAGAAAAAGTTTTCCTCATCTACTAACACGATTTCCCAGCAACGTCGTGAAAAACATTTAAATCAACAGAAAAAGAACGGATGCGAGAAATCCAATGAAGAGCCCAAGGATTGAATTAGTAAAGCTCTCTTCAGTTTATTTCTAGTCGCAGTTATAAACCACCTTCTATTTTTATAACTACTGATATTTTTACTTTTTACATTTTCTAAATCTAAAACTATATTTCAACAAGAATTACGAATAAAGTCGGTCTGCTGAAGGATTTGCTAAATTGAATTTTTAATAACGGAACAAATCTTTTTCGTTTATTGTTTTAACGTCAATTCAAATCGAAATTGCTCGAATGTTTTAGTTATACAGTTCAAATGGACTGAGAAGTTATACAAGTTGGCTTTTTCGTTGCTTAGAATTTTTCAATGATGATTCAATTTTAACTATGAAATAATTGAGTAAAACTTGCTATTTAGTATAGAAAGGAAGATTGACATTGAAAGGTTATGTTGTAAATTATAGACAACAACTTTGGCAACTAACTTAATTTCTTTATCACCAGCCAGGTATAGACTCAACTACAACATCTTTCCTTTTTTTAAGTTAATTAAAATTAAAGTTAAACAAAACAAAAACTTAAGTACTCAAATAATTTATATAACTAATTAATAAAACTATAACTATAACCAAAACCATCATGCGAGTGTAAATTAGCGCTCTTAGAACGTTGAGACAGCTAGCCGCATTTTAATAGCCCTTGATATCTTAATATATCGCTTAATAGCAATTTAAGAAAGATAATTATTTTAAATTTATATTAAATTATACGCCTCATTTCCACTCTAGGTTTATTTATTTAAAAATAAATTAAATGTATCATTTATCTCAAAGGTTAAATGTTGATAAAATCGTTAGAATGATTGCAAAAGACCGTTCTAAATTGGAATCTTTTGTATGAAATGGAACTTATTAATAAACAATTATGTAATACGCCTTTCCAGCCTTGTAAATGACTATTGCTTGTTAAAAAATTTACATCTGATTTGTAGTATTATCTCTTGGTTGGTGGAAGAGAGGAATTGAAAATGAACACAGTAATGATTATAATTGCTATATTAGAAAATATATTGGAAGTACGTTTGTAACACAAGAAATTATTAATGATTCCGATTAATGATGAAAATAAAAATAAAATCAACTTATATATCGAATTTTATCTAAGAAAAAAAAATTATCAAAAAGATTCAAAGATTTTATTTAAAAAAAAATTAACTTATTTCAATGAAAGAATAAGTTTTGTGCAACTTTTTCCTAAACATGTATTCTGTTCAAGAACTATTCTTCCTTATCGATTATCAATGGCCAATCGCTACTTTAACTTGCTAACTCTGCGAACATTGCTGGTTACCATTACTCATCTATGGATTTTGTAATTACGATAGACCTAGAACTATCCTTTCAAAGCACGTTGATCAACGTCAAGCTTGTGACTGAGGCCGCTGCAAACTAAAGAGCCACGTCTCGGACCCGTATGGCATCTCTCGTAGCACACATTTTGTATGTTTGTGTTTCCAGCATACACAAAAGTATTCGTGTGTGCGAATTTCAGCTCAACCGCTTGTGTAGCTTAAAATTCAATACACCCACAACACATACAGTTTTCAACAGGGGAAGTTTTATTTAACGTCCCCTGTAAAATATAAAATTAGAAAGATGATATAAATAGATGTCATGAGTTAAATAAAAACAAACAAGATTTTATTAAATGAGAAATAACAATAATACGATAGTAAATATTATAAAACCCCATACTTGTAAATCAATTAGATTATAATCAGGATACATTATTGCGATGACACATTTCCTTGTAATACTTCAAAATTCTGATCCGGTTAGACTTTATTTATTTATTTTTAGGGAAACACACGATGTGATAATACTAAAACTAAATATTTATAATATAAAATAATACACACATCAGCTAAGTTTCCACCGATAATAAATACACGAACTAGATATTCCTCTGTGACTATATTTTGCAGAAATTACAACATTATGTATATAATATAATATTGTAATATCCATTATTATATTTATTTTTAAGGTTTTTATAATAAAACAATTGCGACTATCAGCGCGTTGTGATTTTTAATAATTTATATACAAGCAAATGTTGTATCCGTAACAGCCTGTCAATGTCCTACTGCTGGACTAAAGGCCTCTTCTCCTCTTTTTGAGGGGGTTATAAAAATATTGTATATAAAAGTAAAAAGACAGGAACTTTAATTTCGATGAAATTAGACATATGCAGGTTTCCTCACAATGTTTTCCTGCGCCCAAAAGCACGAGATGAATTATAAACATAAATTAAGCACATGAAAATTCAGAGGTGCTTGCCCGGGTTTGAACCCACATCATCGGTTAAGATTCACGCGTTCTTACCACTAGGCCATATCGATATACCACATTAATATCCAATTACAAGAAATATATATCAATAATAAATCATAGGCAATTGATCTAAACCTAAATAATTATGAAGACTTTTGCCTTATTGTATATATTTATTGTACTACTTGTTGGTGTTGCCAAATAAACAAATAATAGAATGTATATTCCACCAACCAACATTAAAGCGGCGTGATAGAATAAGATCCAAACCTTCTCCTCAAACAGCGGAGGCTAAGCTCAGCAATGGAACACTTACAGGCACACATAAAAATATTAATTTTCAGTTAGACGTTCAATGCAAAATATTAAATATAATTTTAAATCCTTATACATTCCCAATTTAGTACTCGAATTTTTATCACATATAAACGGATAAGCCTGGTATTAGAGATGCTTACTCTATCAACCGCGTTGAAACCATCTGCCTATTTCCCGAAATTTCTACCCTTGCCGAGGAATCCTTTATTAGGATTGCTGAAATATTGCATATTCACAACGCAGCTGGCATTTTGTCGAGGCGTTCGGCAAAAACAAACGGGCCAGTTCGATTTCAATCTCCGAACATGAGGTTTTTGTTTTTAGGTTTTTTGTTCTAATTTTAAAATTCGTGCGCTTTTCATAAAACCTTTTAATAGTCTAAGATCCGGCAGCTGATTTCTGTAATAACATGTTTTTTGATGAAACTGAGTTCAAATTACTCTTACAAATTACTCATAACCTATGTTAATAATGTTACCAAAATTGGATTAACCGGTCATCCTATCTTGTACGCCGATGATAGATGTCTCTTTGGTAGAAATATAAATTAATTTATAGACCAAGCAAACACTGATCTTATCAAATATAATAACTGGTGTCAATGTAATCTTCTTACAATTAATGCTCAAAAAACGTCGTATATAATATTTAGCGCAAAAAACAAAGATTTTATTTTAGATTATCCACCCTTAATAATAAACAATAACGTACTGAAAAATGATGAGACACTTAGTTGGGAACCTCATATAGAGAATAATAAAAATAAATTAATTTCATAGGCTGGTGTATTACGTAGAATGGCTCATTGTGTCCCACATAAGATACGATTAATTATATTTAACGCATTAGTGAAATGTAAGCTAGATTACTTAATTGAAATTTGGGGCTGGGCCCTGAAAACTAACCTTAAAGTTTTACAGATCGCCCAAAACAAGTTAATTAAAGTATTATTCAACTACGACAAACTGACACACAATCCCGTATTATACCAAAAAACTGAAATTTTTAACCTGAAACAAACATACACACATAACATATGCGTCTTAATTAAAAGAAAATTATCCGGGGATATTCATACCGAAATACCGTTTACATAAAGAATGTACACGCACAGATTAAGGAACACAAACAGAATCAGACAGCCTAGACCCCGCACAAAATTTGGCAAAAGAAACATTCTTTTCGACGGAGGAACTTTATTCAATAATTTGCCTGCTGATATAAAAATTGTTCGAGCACGCCTGCCTTTAAATCAAAGTTAAAAAGTTTTATTTCTAAAAATATTTACGATTGTAACTCACATTACAAAAAACATACACATTACACACACACACACACACACATGTGCACGCGCACACACACACACACGAATCTACACGAATAAATCTACACGTACATACATAAAACACTCACAAACACACATACAACACCAAATACATTATAAAAGAATAAAAATCTATTTTTTTATTCTATAATTTTTCTTCTTTTTATTGTTAATTTCTAGAATCTCCATTTCTTTTTCTGGTCATTGATTTGTACCGTATTTTTTATAACATTACATTTTCTGACAATTTTTTTATTAAAGATTGTCTACCCTTTTTACTGTGTGAAATTTCTTAAGTTGCTCTTTACGTGAACTGTATGTTCTTTGAGTAATAATAAAGATCTTTAAACTGAAATTAAAATGTAAGCCATTGCTACCGGGTATACTTATATGGTGTTGGGGCTTTGTGAAAGTAATACTTAAAATTCTTGTTTTCCAATTTGAAGTGAGTGAGTCAATATTACTACAGGCGCAAGGGACATATTTATCAATTTAGTTCCTAAAGATGATGTAAGAAATATTGATGGACGGTTACCATCAGGAGGTAACCCGTCCACCTACCTATTTTATATCAATGATTACTTTTAAGTGAGTGTAAGTAGTGCAAACTCTGTAAAGAGATGTTTTAAGATTTTTTATGCAATACTTTCTCACGTTTTTTTTTTATAATTGTAATAAAAAACAAAAATGAACTTGTTCAAGCCTCATGGATTATTTTCAAGTAACGAATAGTTTACGTGGATAAAAATATCGGTGGTTCAGTAACAGCCTGTCAATGTCCCACCGCTGGGCTAAGGCCTCCTCTCCCTTTTTGAGGAGAAGGTTTTGGAGCTTATTCCACCAAACAGAAATTCCACCAGCCCGCATTGAAGCGCTGCTCCAATGCGGGCTGGTGGAATACACATGTGGCAGAATTTCAGTGAAATTAGACGCATGCAGGTTTTCTCACGATGTTTTTCTACACCGACAAGCACGAGACAAATTATAATCACAAATTAAGCACATGAAATTTCAGTGGTGCTAGCCCGGGTTTGAACCCACGATCATCGGTTAAGAAGCTGAGATGGCCCCGTGGTAAGAACGCGTGAATTTGTGGTTATTAACATTTATTACAAAAATAACATTTTACATAACAATTATCTATATAAATATATTAAAATACCTTTAAAATTAACCGGTTGATTTAATCACATTGACATTAGAATTAATTTAATTAAAAAATGGATATCTGCAAGAATCAGATGCCGGATCTTGTCCTATACAGAAAGGAGGTTTCATACACGTGACTCGTGTTATTAAAAAGTTTCCGACATCACATTTCCCGCATACTTTCTGACGTATCATTACTTACTTTATACTCTTCTTCTCCGTGAAAGCCATTAAACTTTTACATAGCGCATTGTGACGAACAGCTTAGTTTCAAAAAAAAATTTTTACTTTTTATTCGAAAAAAATAAATTGATGTGCATTTTTTAATTGTTATAAAAACCAGCCATATTTATATTAGGCTGACTTAAAGTATCACACAGCATACATTCTTAGGTAAATTTCATTTGTACATTTACAAATTGGAAAAGGGCAAAGTTCATTCGCCTTTCATTGACGCTAGGTAGAATTTTACCGTGAAATAAAGACAAAATAAAGGCTAGGGTTATTCACCCAAAGAAACAACTAGGTTTGAAAATTCGCTTCGCTTCATGATCTCTATTGTTTTGTAGAAATTGTTTTGTTTTGTAATTATAAATTTAAAACAGCCAAGCCAAGCCAAGGAGTCATTACAACTTCGTTGTCTGGAAATAAAAACCTGAATATAACATAAACAGCCAAACTAAACAATAAAAAGGTACATAAAATATATTAACTGTTATAATCTGTTTATTTAAGAAAAAAACCTTAAGAATCTTAATATAAAACAAAATTAATGCTTAAAATGTTATAAATATCATGGATTATTATAATAAATATAATTAAAGATGTGTAAACGTTTATGAAAAAATATAAATTATATACCTAACCTACCAACTTAAGATATGAATCAGATCACTGCAATAAAATAAAATTTCTTATTCAAAAATGTTCCCAGTCCATAATATATTTGAAAAAAAAATGTACACAGCAAAACAAGCTCTTATAAATAAATCATTCGAAAGTTAACATTGAAACAGATTTCATGATTAACATGCTATATGAACAATTTTGACACGAACGATAATGAGCTTAAAAATGGTTGTCATTGTATAAGCACTATTTAAAAACATCACATAATTTTCAGTATTTCATTAACAACATTGAATAAATTACAGAAATTGTGGTTGTTTATATTTGTTGATTTTGAAAATATCAAATACATTATAAAATTATATGATAAAATATAAAACAAAAAAATATATATAAAATTATTCATATTATAAAATTGTAATCCTTTGTGGCTACTTTAGTAATAAATAACTTACTGTACAACCACTTCTGTAGCGCTGTTTATTACAAGTAAAAATAAATATTATAAAACAAACATTTTAAGTATAGTAATTTTGTTTATTATATCTTTATATGCTGAGCCGAGTCTTGTGGCTATAGCAAGTTAATCTTAACCGAAAATAATGGTTTCAAGTCCAGGAAAGCGCCACTAAAGTTTCATGTCCTTATTTTATGTTTAAATTTCATCTCTTGCTTGGCGGTGAAGGAAAACATGGCATGATTTAGATGAAATTCTGCAACATGTGTATTTACCATCTTGCATTCGAAGTGCGTGGTGGAATAACCTTTATCCTCAAGAGGAGAGTTGGCCTTCTTTTACCCAGTAGATGGATATTTACAGACTATTAGTACGTCTTATTGTTCATTCTTTATGGCAGCATTTCGAGCAAGCCTGTCTGAGTAGATACAACTTTACATATTCTACCGTAAAACAGCAATACTTATTATTGTTGTGTTAGGATGAATGTGCCTTGACGTATTGTGATTTTAGTTATATTAACTAACTAAAAGACCTCTTAGTTTCCATGGTTTGTGGTGGCACTGTAAGGAATGGTTGATATTTCAAACAACTCCAATGTCTATAAGCGGTTATGAATACTTACCACCAGGTGGTCTATTTACCACTACACTTTTTTCATCACCTTCCAATTTTTCAGGAAAAAATTATTAATAATTGTATTTTTATATCGGTCTGACTGATTTCAGCCACTGAAGCCATTCTCAAGAGAGACTAAGCACGGATCCACTTCCCCTTATCCTATCATCAAACGGAAACAGTTCAGCCACCAGACGAATGACTTTACGTCCTTTTCAAGGCACTGGAGTGTAAATACTTCAAAATCAAATATGGAATATATAAATATGGAATTTTTAAAATAAATTTCTACATATAATAAATAAGTGGAAAACGTGTGTTCGTGTGTTCATTGAATAAATTTATCAAAAAACGAGTATGGGGTGAAAAAAGAGAAAAAGGGCACGAAAATGCATTTTTTTATCAATTTGTCTGTCTGTCTATATTTAGTACACTAAACTTCGAAACTACTGAATAGATTTTCTTGCGGGTTTAACAGGTAGATTAAGTTAACTGAGCTTAATTTACCTTTATAAAACCGCAGCAACCTGGAGTAACATTTAGGCTTTGTCCCTTTGAAATCGGATCGTTTTTTAACGATGATATCATGTTCGTCTTCTATACACATAATACAGCAGTAGAAACTATATAATACAGTGTTGAAAACAGGGTAACAGAAAAAACTAACGCATATTTTTTATGTCGTAATAAAACCTTTCACGCTGATGAAGTCGCGAGCATCATCTAATATTATAATAAAACGTACACTCGTCATTCGTTGTATATTAAAATTATTATCAAGCATTGCGAAGACTAATCATCACGAACCTCCCTGATTGATCGCATATCATAAAAATATTCTTTGTTATTTATTTCTGAGGATAATTTGAAAATCTACAAATGTTACAAACAGAGATTTTGAATAGGTGTAGCAAACTTTAGTTTGCGCAATAATAATAATAATAATAACTTTATTATTCAGGCATCGAGGCCCATAACTGTCTACAGATTACATATTTATAATTACAGAACATTCATTAATAATTAAAATTAAAATTAGAATCATAAAAATTACAATTAAAAATTACAATTAAAATTACAATTAAAATTAAATGTTGGTTAGAGCGTCTTCCAAGCAATACTTGGAAGACGCTCTAACCAACAATTTTATGACAACGTTAAAAATATTTACTACATATAGCCTTTGTCCGAACTTTAACTCTTCATGAAACTTCGACGTCAATCGGACTAGTAGTTTTTGCGTGAAACAGACAAAAACAAACATACCTTAACTCTTTATTATAAGTATATATTATGTATTTTTTTCCTTTTAAGACTACACGTAAGACACACCATCTAAGAGAAGAAAAGTTTTATTTCTATTTTTTTCACGAATAATCATCACAAGCGTACATTTTTTGGAATTACTAACATACCCATTTACCCCTCCAATTAATCCTAAAGTTTGTGTTAGGAAATGGATGACTATAGCTCAAGGGATTAAGGTCCTTACCTGGGATTATATCTTCTTTAATTTCTTCTTCAAAACAATTTAATACTATTTTTAATATAATAGTGAATGAATAAACATTAGCCTAGTTATTTGAAATGATATTGCATATTAATTGTTGTATATTTTCACAGAACCACCCTTGCTGAGTCCAAATGTTACATCAGATAGGATGACGTACATAGGTGGTGATCATATTAGGGCGAATTGCACATCACCACCTTCATTACCAGCTGCCAATATCACGTGGTACGTCAATGAACAAAAGGTAAGTTACGCTTTTTTATTTTAGTTTAGTAACCGTTATTTATAGTAAAAATTATACGATTACATTTAAATATATTACTATATAAAAAAAAAACAAATATAAATAATGTAATTTAAAAAAAATCTGTTTATAATTATAATTGGCTGCATAATGTTTTTTTAAGCGAGCTTCGAAAAATATTCGATATTTGAATAGCGGATTTACACGGTTCGATTTAATTTGATCAACATTTGCTGCCCAACAAAAAATTAAAACTAAATTTGGAATTAAATCAACGAAAATGTATAGGCTTTTATAAAATCTATTTTATTGCTATAATTAGTTCGGGTAGTTCACGACGTTTTCGTTGCATCTGATTAACTAGAATCGACTGTCAAATCCATTATTAACAATATCTATATATTTTACTGTAATATTTTACTGGTGGTAGGGCTTTGTGCAAGCTCGTCTGGGTAGGTACCACCCACTCATCAGATATTCTACCGAAAAACAGTAATACTTGATATTGTTGTGTTCCGGTTTGAAGGGTGAGTGAGCCAGTGTAATTACAGGCACAAGGGACATAAAATCTTAGTTCCCAAGGTTGGTGGCGCATTGGCTATAAGCGATGGTTGACATTTCTTACAATGCCAATGTCTAAGGGCGTTTGGTGACCACTTACCATCATCCACCTGCCTGCACCATGCTCGTCCACCTTCCTATTCTATAAAAAAAAATCTAAATATTATTACAAATCGCCAAGGAATAAAATAAAATAGCAGAAAATTATTAAAGTCGCTTGTCGAACTTACCATTTGTATAGCAATAACAATGTCAAACAGCTTGATCGTTTAAAAATAAAAAAAAATATACGTCACTTTTCAATTCGTTACTCGTCGGTCATGACATTTTGAATATCTATATTTTATTCATATAAAATGTTGTCATCTCTATAAACAAGTTTATCAACTCGTGTAACTGAAGATGTTTTTATACATTTGAAATTTAATGTTTCATAAACGCTTACATATCAATCGGACGAAATCGTAGCTAGAAGTAATAAAAATATATAAATGATAAATTGTGGCGATCTAGAACTGTCACATCGAATCTGGCCAATGTAACCCATAATTCTGGTTCGTAGCAACGGTCAATTTGATCAACGGATCCCATTAAACCGATCCGCGGTTAAAAGCAATTTGTCAAATTCTGAAATGTACTCGTGGGTGGAAAGATGAACTACAATGAACTTGTTTTTGCGTTCATCTTAACGTAGTATGAAAATCTATTCTATATCATAATATAATTATCTAATCTTATATTTTAGTTCCTTTTAAGAATAGCAACATATATCTTATTAGTATTGTCTTGAATACAACGAAGAAAAGATCTGCTAAGATATTCCATATTAAGATTTTTAATGGGTGAAGGCCAAACTTCCTGGCCGGGCCAGGTGACATTGGAGGCGGTATGTCCCCACTTTAGTCACTGAGTCAAAATAAAACGAGGCACGCTCTCGTTCAGGTTGACGCAGGTTCTTACCGGACACGGCTGGTTCGATAAGTACCTGCACAAGGTAACGCGGCGGGAAGTGTCACCTTCCTACCACGAGTGTTGTGCGCCAATTGTCACGACGCAACATATCCTGCCCCATAGGCATTCCCTGGCGGCAGTTGTCGGCGGAGAACCCTTAGCATCCGAGCATCAACAACGTGATGCTCGGAAGCGAGGTGTGCTGATCGGAAATGGTCTCCTTCTGTGTAAGTATGATGTCACAAAACGAGGCCGCGGAGCGAGAGCGGGAAGAGGACGCCGCTGCAGACCTGCTCTGCCGAAGAAGACCGGGGAGAAGAAAGAGACACTATGCGCACCTTCTCCCTCCGCCGCAATAGGCTTCGCTGAGACTCGGGGTTTCTAATTACCCTGGTAATCCTCCTAGAGAATGGAGGCCTGCACAGGCAGGCCGTCTGTCAGAGTGTCACGGTAGCATGCGCAAGCGATCCCGTGGCCCTCCTCGTTAAGACGGAAAGGGTACCGCTGGTTTTTTAGTGGGTATTCCGATGTTCGGGGCGCACTCGGCACCTCGGACAACGGCAAGCCTCACATTTTTTTTTTTAAATACTACCACTGTTGCGTGGGGGAAACGCGTTATGAGTTTTTACAGTATTTCAAAAAAAAAAAACTAATTGTAATTAATTAATTGTAGATTATTCTAAATCATATTTAGTATATTCAATAATTCGCAGATAAATACCTATTAAAAATACTATACGGAAATATAAAGGTAATAATATCCTGGGACATTTTTCACACACGGCCATCTGATCCCAAATTAAGCTTATACAAAGCTTGTGCTATGGAAACCAGACAACTGATATACTACATATACTACTTTTCTTTTGTAAATACAAACTCATATAGATAATTACACCCAGACTCAGGACAAACAGACATGTTCATGCACACAAATGTCTGTCTTGGGTGGGAATCGAACCCACAACCTTCGGCGTAAAAGGCAAGTATCTACCAACTACGCCAACCAGCTCGTCAAAGGTAAAAGATTCAACCTTAAAATTCCGTGTTATATAATAATTTAATAAATTATATAATAATTTAATGTTATAAAATAATTTTGTAAACAAAATCGAAGTAACTTTAGTTCTAAGACGCTTCTGGAAATTAAATTTTATTTAGAGTATTCAATATCTTATAAAAAACATCTCGGTATGGAATGAATTTATTAAAAATATTGTACGAGAAAATTTTAAGATACTGAATCAAATTATTTCACCAGCTTACCCTCACTAGTCAAACAAACTTGGCTATTTTTGGTGAACTTTTATAATACAAAGCAATAACTTTGTTCAAACTTACCAAACTTCGTTTAAGATTAAATATGATTTTTCTTGTTAAAGGTATAAAATTTTTAGATTTAAGAATGAATTTCATTACAGTTGTTTCTTTTCAAGGATAATTTTAAATGCAGTTTTGGAGTAATTATTGGTTTTATTTTATGCTAAAAAAGATAAAAACCTTATAATACCTACGGAAAAAATACACAATAACATAACTAAAATCAACATTCACTAAGGAGGTGATATAGTTATAAACAATGTCTAACAGACAACCGCTTGTAAAAGTGTTCAAGCTCAAAACACTTGAGAATGGCAAATAACAGTACATACGACTAGATACACTTTAGGAGTACGTCCAAAAATATAAATGATAATTAATTTTCATGTAATTACTCACTTAAAAATGTATTTAAAACGTCAGTGATTAAAACCTCAGTAGTTGCAACAATTTTACAGATTTTAAAGATAAATTTAAAAATAGAAAACCAATAATTACTTGGCATTACTGAACCGGTTTGTAAGCCGTGTATACAGTTCTTTAACAATAGTTTCCATTGTTACAGGTTCCTAGCTTTACAGCGAATCACGTATTGAACTTCAGCAATGGCTATGCCTCGAGCTTGTCCACTTTAGAATTAGAAGCAGCAGTCTTATCTCCAGTACCAACGCTTATGATACGGTATAAAATTTCTTCTTAATTGTGTCTTATTTTCCTAGATAAAATGTGTCTTATTTTAAATTGTTTGTGATTATTATGTCTAACGATAAGTAAATATTCAACTGGCTTGAAAAAATTTTTTGTAGTTTTTCATTTGAACCCGTATAATATTATTTACAATGCAAGAATATCAACTTATCTTTCTGTATGTCAATAATAATAATTATTATCCCTAATAGTTAACAAACGGAGATCATTGATCTGTATGCTAATGATTTTTTGTACTTTATTTATTAATGAAGTTGCTAATTAAATATTGCAGATTTCATTGATAACGAATCTTGCTTCCATATCGTATATATAATCTGGAACGTGGTGTTATTAGCATCTAATTGTAGTGATTATTATATAGTTGTAGTGATTATTTTAACAATTAAATCTATTTAAAAAAATAGTTTTCGTGATAAATAATGTGGATAAATAATAATAAAACATAATTGTAATTAGTTGTATTTTTCAATTATAAATATTCTTATTTCCTTTCAAAGTTATATATTTACTTTTCAATAGGTAACAGTGGAGTAAAACCATTAGAATATGTACAAAGGCGCTTGTAGCTCTTTACCTTGAATAAATCTTATACATAAAAGAAACTTCCAGATTTCAAATATATTATTTGAATATAGACCACATTTTGTCTATATATTATAGACTTAAGGACTTAAATACATGGTTGTGGGAAGTCGTAAATACGTATCATAGAAGGAACTGTTATAAAACATGATTCTCTATATTCGACGAAATCACTATTTTGGGTATTATCTTTAGACTATTTGATCAAATTTTTTCTTTAGCTATTTTTGTCCTAGACTTTGAAGATAATCTTATGTTTATCTTAGCTGTAAATCAACCGGCTGTATGTAAAAAAGGTTATCTAACTTTGTTTGTGTCCCAAAATTTAGTCTTATTTTATCCTGTCTATTCTCTCTCAGCACCTTTTTGGGATAACACGAACATCGTTATGTAAAAGGCACTTTATGTGAATTGTAAATAGAAAATGAGATTTGAGTCATCTGAATATCTTATATGGGAACTAAATATATGCCTATGAGGGCGCAATAAATTTTCATTTTATTTATACAGGATATGATATATTTATTTACTATTACGACTTCAAATTGAAAATATGTATGTATAATATTTATTGAAATCCAAAGAATGTGTAATTCAAATTCCAAAAATCGAAAATTAATTCGATCGAAAATCATTTAATTAATTCATAATTAAATGATTTGGCAATTCATTTTGATATCATAATATTTGATGTCCTCCTAATCAATTTCGGAGACCGCGACCGTTTGTAGCGGACTGACCAACAGCACTTAAGATTTTCTAATGCACAAGTGCAATAATTCAATGTGTGTGTGTGAAGTGTCAGGTCTTTCCGTGCTATCTAAGGCACGGGATTATAACTACTGCTAACCCTGGGATTCTACTGAGAATTACTTTACAGAAAACCCTATCACGTTTTAGTAACAACTCTTGAATTGAACCCAGAATCTAGGGATCTATCCACAGCTCTATAAGCTAGACACTAGACGAACATAGCAGTTTTCAGGATATCTTATAAAATTATTTAAAAAAAGAATAACATTTTAATAAAATTTACATCCATTCCATTGTTGCATTTTTTTTTTTATTTATTTATTTACCATTTGAAATAACAGTACAATTTTGAACATAATGATAGCATATGTGAAACCTTATAGTAGTTTTTAAAGTAATATTTGGAATTGTTGCAGATGTGAAGCGTCTATATTCGACGTTTGGAAAGCAACAAGCCACACAATAGTTCTTCGTGAACGAAATACGAATCCAGCTTCCGCTTTAGGCCGGAGTTTTACAGGTATTATTTAAACCCCGTATTGCATAGTAAGCGATTACGTAGAGTACTTTCGAATAAAAATTCATTTCGAATTTGAGTTAATATAATCTGATGTGAGCTGACAGTAATACTATTGAGTGAAGTATTAAGCCAATTTTGCTGATATTTTGTGAAACTGTAAATTGATCTTATGTTAACAGTAGATAAATTCTGTAAGAACAAACTTGAAACGATCTTGAAATGTCAGAAAGTAATATGTGACCTAGAATAAACTAATTATTAGAGCATTTAATGTAAACTTACATCAATATGCGTCGGTATTGAATATATAACAAGTAAGATACGAAATGAACCGTGGGTAATCACAACAAAATTTGCCTTTCGATTTAAACTTTATACTACCTGTACCATAATCACAGATTAAAAAAGTCTGCCAATTCAGAATCGATTGCATAGCTGGGCCTCTTTTTCTCAAAAAATAAGGTTTTTCGGGCGTAATCAGCTACCATGCTGTTGCAATATATGTGTGAATATGTGACAAAATTTCATCAGACTCATGCAGGCTAGTCACCTTCAAGCACCAAATGACTACGCAATGAGCTCGTTAAAAGTTAGTGGCGCTTCGCCAAATCTGATTATATGCTCTTGGGTTAAAATCTTGTCTTCATATATTGGCTAGTTAGTCAGAAAATTACAATATGTAATAAACGATTATTTTAACATGTTATTTTGTCTTTTCCAGGAGCTGCAACAAAAACGTGTTTGCCGACAATTCTTATTCTTTTAATATATTTCTTTGTACAATTTTTATTAGAAAATTACACTGAGACATCAATAAGATAGCTGTTTTTTTTTTAAATTAGATTAAGCTTATGAGGTATTGTATTTTAAAAGTAAATAGTAAATAAAATTGTAGTACGTCAGGGTTTTCGAATGTTGTTTTGTTAATATTAAGGACAATACGACTCTTTTCAATGTTGATTATGTAGGATATTTAATTTAATTAGTCAATAATATTTTTAGGGATTATAATTGTAAATGTACTTTAAGAAACAGGTCATTACTCACCAATAATGTACCAGATAATATAATTTCTAAACAAATTTAGTATGATTTCAATGTGAAACATTATATAGACGCGCCTTGGGGGTAAGTTCGATTGTCGATCTCGTTCGTTATTGTGAACGACATGACGCTCTCTTCTGCCGTTATACTCCCTTTCTGCCGCCGATCTCTACTCCTTTTTTTGTGCGAGGTGCGTATTCTTCATTGCTAATATAGATTATAATATGACACATATTTTAGTAACGAAACTATATGTTTTTTTTTTATTTTACTCCTTATTTATTGGTTTTCTTTAATTATTAATTATTTTTAATAATTCTTAATTCCAATGTTTCACATCAGCTGAGTGGCCCGTGATAGCAATATATTTTTTTTAAATTTGATGTTATAATTAACAAACTTTCCAATTGATTGAATTGGTAAAAGAGCTTGAATGATTTCATAATTGAATTAATTAGCAGTTGTAATTAATTAATATTAAAATAGACTGATTATATATTGTAGTATTAATTTACGTTGTATATAAAGTTGATTATCATTGTTATTCTGTAAATAATTTATGAATATACCGTATATAAGCAATGATTAACGTTAAATTCCTATTAATGTTAGTGGAAACATAATTTTAATTGTAAAATAGGTCGTATGGGTAAACTTTCAGAGAAATTTAAATGTGGATCAGGATTATAATAATTTTTTGGTTTTCTTACAATTCCGAAATACATTAAAATTAATCCCGTAGCTTAGACATAACACATTAAATTGACAGTCAATATTTTCTAGTAAAACCACTTTGGTTGCAACTTTTTTGTACCCCTTTTAATGTGAAAATATTACTTTGCTGATGAAAACTTCGCTCTTTTCAAGCAATATACGAAATTCTGTAATGTTTTATTTTAGGAAACACAACCTCCTCCGTAAACTAGTGGAGTTAAATAATTTAGACATCGAACTTTGTTAATTGCTACAGTATCGATTCTAAATTGAACTAAAATTTTACTCACAGAAGGTACTTGGATTTTTTAAATTATAATTTTAATGGATTGAAATATTTTTATGAAAATATCTATACCTGTTTCATATCATGCCATTTAATTTGTTGCTTTTTACTTTCTCAAGCGTGACGTCATCATTGAAATTTAAGCTGTTCCACGCGAAAGCCTCTGATGTCAGATGGTTTGAATTAAGAATATTAAAACGTCTTTAATACAGTAATAACAATATAGAAAACATTTTAATTAATCATAATAATCTCGCAAAGCGATCTCTCCCCTCGCATCAAGCTACCCACTCAACGGGAATACATTGTCTGGACGCCCTGTGGAATTTTTCTTAGTTCTTTTATGTAACTACTGATTAAAAGGAAATATCTTTCAACAGAAAACGCTTCAGTTTTTTTTTAAATTCAGAATACAGATTAAATAAAAACTCATCATGCTGGTAAGTGATCACTGCTGTTTGTAGGCAAAGGCAATATAAGATTGAGCCATTTCTTGTAGTTTAATCTTTTACGTTAAATCTAGACGGACTGTACATTTAGTTAAGAGTGTTCACTGAGTCGCTGAACTTTTACGTACATAAATAAAGTAAATATTGTTTTTAAAGACCCTTTTATCAGTTGTTGCAAAAAGAAAAGTTGCGTTTTAATTCTTGTAAGGATATGGCTTGGCAAGATAATGTGACTAATATGACCTATTAATACATCGACATATAATTAAAAACTAACAGATTACTACAAAATTCTGAAATTCTACCACATGCGTATTCCACCAAACTGCGTTGGAGCAGCGTGGTGGAAATAAGCTCCAAATATTCTCCTCAAAAAAGGAGAGGAGGCATTAGCCTAGTAGTGGGACATTCACAGGCTATTATTACCAAAACTCTGAATTAAATATAATCTTTAAATAGACGGAAGTAACGCGCATAAGCGCAATCTTTTATACTATGTAGCGATAAGTAGGTAATGAGGCTGTGTTTATAATTAGTACGTAAATTTGTAAAATTAAGATGAATGTAGTTTTCTTGTACAGCCAACTATGGAAATTACATAAATTTTATTTTGTTTTGAAATAAAGTTAACTGCTTAACTTGTGTTGAAATAAAATGAACTGCTAACGAAATAAAATTAACTTTCTTAATTAAGAATATGATGGTGCATTGAAATAATTAATTAATTCATTAAATTTAATATAAATTATTAATTGTATTAAGCTTGTAAATAAATGAATTTGATTGTATTTAGAAGACATGATCTTAGGAAAATATTATTTATTTTAAATTTTGTATATAAAGTGCCTCATGAAATTTTAATAAAAAAATGAGATAACTGTTTTATGGTTGGAATTATTTAGTTTTTATTTTAAGCATAATTAATTGTTATTTTCGAAAATAACAATAACAACAAAAATATTTTTTGACTGCTGCAGAACCTGTATTATGTACAAATATTGGCGTCCTTAAGGTTAGTCGCAATAATTCGTGCATGTGACAAGGGTGAAAAATTTAGTGGGATGCCAAATATTCAGCTCCCCACGACCTGTGGTCCACTGGCCACTTCCTCGGATGCGTCGCGTATGTGCTGAAGCGGACTGATCCATGATGGCCCGTCAAAAAATTCAACTCCAAAAACTTATGTAATCATAGGACGTAAAAGTCACCCTTATCACACGATATTCCGAGAAGCAGGAAATCGATTTTAATTCAAAACTGAACTGAGTCTTATATAAAAATGTATTAAAAAATAATATATTGTAATTTATGTCCTAAAACATGACTACACAGCCTACGAGTAATATTGCTTGCAAAATTTGTCAGATTAAACATAGATAACTGATTGAAATTTAAGTGAAAAATATGTTTTTATCAAAAAAATATCTGCTTACTGAAAATCTAATAAACTGTCGTCTTTTTTCATTTTACTGGAATAGTTTTTATACGTTACGGATTTTTCTAAATGTGTCTTTTTTCAAGCTAACGACGATTAGATTATAACGATTCGATTATTTTATTTGTTATTTATCTTTTTGTTCGGACATTCTTCATTCCTAGTGCAAAATTTCAACTTTGTTTTCTATAACTTATAGATAAATATATTATATATTTCATAATTCCAAAATTCCATAATATTCTTTGTTATTTGTAAAGATGTCGAAGGACACCAACACGTGTTTTTACAATTGTTTTATATATATTACCATTTATCAGACATTTAATTAGTTTTTCATTCTCTTATTATATAGTGTTTCAAAATTTTATCAAATTTTTATTCTAGGAAAAGCAAACAATTGGGCTGCTTATTAAAAGGAGAAAAATAACTTATGTTTTTGAAACCGATATTAGACAATACGTGTGGTTTTTCTGAATGTAAGTTTTTAAAATTAAATTGAATTAATTATATATAGCCAATAATATTTTTAAGTTATTGTAAAAATATGAAATTGTTTTAGAATATGGAATGTTAGTTTGTAAGTGATGTAAAATAAACGATGTAATAATAAATTGATTTGTTTCTTTTTTTAAAACCTATCAAATGCAAAGGAGTTTCACGCTAAAAAAGTTTTATTTCACTGTACTTCAGTACCTTCTTTACTTTGTCGAATTAAATGCAAAAATAGCCTTTGTATGATTTTATTAATATATATATCCGTATTGAAGCGCTTTTAATTTTAAATGGTGATATCATGTTAATTAACGCGACGCAATATAAGAGGCATCATAGCACCAACAAAAAAATAGGCAAAAATCATTAATTTTTATATTGATGATCCCTTAATATATAATAATAATAAGTATTGTGTCCAATTCTGACGTTTGCATTTTTGTAAATAAAAAAAAAATGACTCACGTCAACTCAGTCTCAACGCGACATAATCTGTGCAGGAGGTATTCATAGTGCACAAGTAATAGTGCGCATGTAATGAAAAACAGATGCCCTAATTCTCTCACTTTGCGAAGTGACAATTAATATTTATATATTATATCTATGAAAGTTAAATTCTTAAAAGAAAAAAATCAATAATATATTCGCTAGACCTGATATTGGAACTCGTAACATAAATACATCCAGGCTTAATTAAGTTACTTCACCAACGAAGTAGTTATAACGAGTAGATTTTTTTATTTTCTTATCAAAATTGTAGATTGAATGACAAGTGACATATCAAAATTAATTTCCGTTCCTAAAATAAACCTAAAAACAAAAAAGTTTTTAGTTTTCGCAGGCCAAAAAAAAATAGCATTGCCTTTTAAACGTACGTGACGTGCTATTTTACAAAGGCTACGAATGGTCGCTGCTATATATCCGTTACCATACAATATGGTACCTATTCCTGTGTTGTAAACTAGTATGCACGTCAGACCGTACTCTCACTACTGGTATAAAGTACATGACATAAGCCTTTTTGTCCCACAACCATTCGTCAATGTCCACGTCCATAACGGATTTCAAACTTGAAAACAAACATAACATCCACATATCACGTTATACGTCTGAACTCGATGATACTGTGTCACGAAGACGAAGAAACTTGGAGTAATTTTGTAAGCTATTATAAATAATATACATGTCATGGGACGTAGGAATTTGTTCTTTTTTGTTTCTTAATTTTAATACACAAACGTAACTCATTCCAAAATGCATTTTACCTGCGGAACTTTTTACAAGCTTTTATTTGTTAATTTGCACAGTTGTTGCATTTTACATGAAAGAACTCCTCAACGGTCACCAAAATATACACGAAATTTTAATATATAATAAGTTGTTTTTAACAATGATCTTATACAATGAATTTATTTATTTTTTAATCTGATTGCCGATGAATACAAATAAAATTTAAAAAATATACATCCTGTTTTTTGGATAATGGAATAATCAGAATCTGAACCAAGTATCTGAAAAAAGCAAATACGATAATAAAACCGATTTTAAAACGAATCAAATCAGGTAGATATGTATTTTACAATTTATGTCATAATAAATAATATTTATTTGGATTATACATTAGATATATAAAGCCTAATGTATGTTAATATTTACTAATGAACGTTTAAATCCGCAACTGATTGCCTCGTTGATCAAATGGCTTTATAAAAGGTCGCAGATCCCGAGGTCCTCAGTTCAAACCCCAGGTCAGGTGATACAAAATTATTAGGATGATCTGTAAAAAAATACTCAGTAGCAGCTCAAAGTCTGGATATTGGATGCTTGTGGTCCTTCGCCTAAACTCTTTCTGGTCATGTAGGATTCTCATCCCATCGGATTATGTGAGTGCACCTGTTTTTGCGCACACACTTGTGCATAATGTGCAATCTATCTTGAGATCGGCTGCAGTGGTCAAAATCGCTTAGGAGGACATCATATCCGATAACATATTTAATTCATTTAGATATTCGTTAAAAATACCTGTAAGCTTGAAATAAATCAATGCAAATATATAGAGCATAATGAGACTTTACCTTTCATTAATTCGTCAACGCCCACGCATACCGGCAACTAAAAATAAAAAAATAAAATATATATGCAAAAGCATCGAAACATCGCACAAATCAGAGCGCTCACATTTTGAATTATTCATAACTCGTGCCAGCAATAATAGCAGGTGAATATTTTCCTTTGTATTCAACTCGCTGAGTGAATTGGCCTGAAGCCTGCTACCGAATGATAATAATTCATCGATTGTTTACTAGCTAACTGGAGGGTTGAACCTATAAATCCGTTGTCGATTTTTTTTAAGCCCCACACTCCACTTGAGGATTATCTTGCTGAGGGGAATTCATTTTAGCTGTATTTTACGTAAGTCGACTTGGATAAAAATTTAATTAAAAGCTGTATAAACGGAACGTGTTTTATTTCGAATTAAACAAGACTAATATACACTGCGTAAAGTAATTCAGAGACTGCTTGTAAATTAAATATTTTTGAGGAAATAGTCTTTGTTTTTCTTAATTTCTTAAATCCGTTTATCTTTGATACCTTCTAATAAATAAACGAATACAATTAAATGAATAATAATGAAAATTACGAAATAACACATAAATAACACATTGCAATAAATAAATATACTACATTGGCACAATTGTATGTCTACAAATATACAAAAAATACAATCGAATACAACAAAAACTTTTAAATATTAATTATTTGAAAAATATAAATTAATAGGCTTCATCATTTTTAATTAAATGAATATAAATTACGTTTCAATTGATGTGTTCTCATTTACACTTATAATTCTTCATAATGTCTCACGCAGTTTAAATTACGAAGTTCGCAGAATTTGTAGTTCTGTTTTCATTGTTGCGTTGTAGCGAGATAGCACATCCGGGTTGGCAACCAGGATTTA
This sequence comes from Nymphalis io, assembly GCF_905147045.1. Lineage (NCBI taxonomy): Eukaryota > Metazoa > Arthropoda > Insecta > Lepidoptera > Nymphalidae > Nymphalis > Nymphalis io. The sequence continues at coordinate 4,450,462 of NC_065910.1, read as the reverse complement.
TTGTTGTTTGCCCAGTATTTGCGTCAAGTGGAAACCTTACCATTTAGCAATTTTGATGTTGGATTAGCCATATAATGGCCTTAATATCCACGTTATTAAGGATATACTAGTTCAACATTAATGCGTTGTTACGGCTTCTTTTATGGCATCGTTTATAATTGCACTAGTTATCTTATTAATCCATGTAATGTTTTTATTTGCTGTAGTATAAGGTTTCACATTTCTCATTTAGGTAAATAGATAAATAATGTGGTAACAACCTGCAATCGTCACTCTTCTGGGCTACAGTCCTCTCTATTTAAGGAAAAGGCCCAAAACGCTTGTCTAACGTAGATTAGTGAATACATGTGTGTCAGAATTTTACCCAACACATGCGCATATCCTTATGATATTTTTGTCACATTTTAATTGAATGATGAAAATTTTAATTAAAGATTCGGGCACTCTAAACTCTGAGCCGTGTAGGCTCTTTTAACAGAATTATTGAATTAATCAAATAATTGTACAGTTTTCTGGAGCCTTAATAATTAATAACCATAATATGGATTTATTTGGTAATTTTAATGATAAAGCGTAGTCTAGGGTATGTTTAAATTATATATGAAGCATAAAGACATCGTTTAATCGATGATGAATTTCTTTTTAGTCGTGAGTTTATAGAAAATAGCATAATTTGCATTAGTAATAATAATAATATGAACTTTATTGTTGCAGTTATGTCTGTCTGCTTATATACCTGTTTACCTTTTCACCTTGCCAGATGAGGCGTGATGTCAAACATCGTGAGGATACTTACGTTCAATGAAATTCTGAGAAATGTTTACCAACCTACATTGAAGCTGTAGAATAAGGTTTCAAGTCCTTCTTTTAAAGCGAGATCTTGCTATTTACTGCTACGACTATTTCTATTCTCGTGCAAATAGAATATATTGCACAATGGAAAAAACGTTAGCCATTGTTAAATATATTTATTTTTAAATCAGTATCGTCGTATTAATAGAAGTAGCTTATTTTTTATATTAAATTTATTAGTACTTTACTTATTATTCAACATGTGTAATGCAACACTTCCTTGACTTTCAGACTGAAAAATGTGAATGTGTGTGAAAGTTTGCATTGAAAAGCTGAATCGGGATTTAACCACGGGACTTCCGTATACACAACCGTCCAAGCAAGCTACTAGACCAACAAGGAAGTTTTTTTTTTTTTAAAGTATTATTATGTTCCGACTGTAACGTATATCTAAAAAAAAATTATTTACCAACGGACATAGTTTGTTTTTTTTTGTACTAAGCCCATAGAAATTAAAATAGCTAAAACTTCAACTAAAAGTGGTTTCGAGTTTAGTACTCAAAACATCTACTGGAATAAATAGTCAAATGTTCCCTACAGCGTATCCCCAGTTGATCTACTTTTGTTCTAAACTAAATACAACAGAACTAAAATATATACAAAGCTCTGGCAATGGCGAATTAATCCTTCCCGCTTTCGTAAATGGTTTCTCTAAATCATCTACAAATTCAAATGAAAATATGTTTCGAGCAAACTTAATTTATTAAAACGAGATATTAAACTGTATATAATAAATCTATATTAATTTATTTGTCACATAAACCAACATTTATCAAATATATTACCGATTAGGAAGTTATAACTCGAAAAGTTTAGAGGTTTGAATAACGAGATACTACTTTAATTATAGTAACCGTGGCCCTGGTAAATAGGTGGTTGTTAAGGGATTCTAAAATTGAATCATAAAAAATAAATTCATCCGATCGATATTTACAATTGGTGAATATAAGTACGATTAAAATTTCCAGCTTTTGCTAGTATATACAAAATGCTTATGGTCATCCACAGAGTCAGTTGTCAATCTTTTTTTTTCACGCAGTGGAAACCTCCAGACACGTACACGGCCTTCGGAGGAGGGGGGGGGGGGTTATATCACACGTAAGAATAGATTTTAAAGATTATACTTGGATAAGGTAAATTCACTAGATTTCTGAAGTTGATAGGATCGAATAGTTAGAATTTTTAAATTAGAATATATTTACATTTTGTTCTTTTTGCGTTGAGTGACTCATTCTACATTTATGCGTGGATTTTTTGGAATGAAGTTCTTTTACGTGGCTACAGTAGAGTGAAATGGCGATTGACGGTTCGGCCGTCGTCGAGTGAGGTTGTGTGCATACGCTTCTTATCTACGCTTTTCGAATGTTTCACGACTACCCACTTTGGTTTATTTATTTCTGATTTTCTGACGCGTTATATTATTGAATTTTGGCTTGAATATGGACTTTTGTTTTGTTTAAGAATTGGTTTCGTTGTTTGGTATAGGTCTTTATTTAGTTTTTTTTTTGTTTTTTGTATTGACTATGGACACAGAGTTGTCCTCAGATGCCTTTGCTGGTCGGAAGCGCCCACGCGTGGGCTTAGGCATTTTCGACTCTGGCTCTGATACTGAGAAAGAGGGAGGGCCCACTTCGAAGGGACGCGGAACTGCCTTGAACTTTTTTTTTGTAAGTGGTCACCAACGCTCTTGGACATTGGCATTGTAAGAAATGTCAACCATCGCTTACATATCCAATGCGCCACCAACCTTGGGAACTAAGATTTTATGTCCCTTGTGCCTGTAATTACACTGGCTCACTCACCCTTCAAACCGGAACACAACAATATCAAGTATTGCTGTTTTGCGGTAGAATATCTGATGAGTGGGTGGTACCTACCCAGACGAGCTTGCACAAAGCCCTACCACCAGTAGCCCTAACTCGGGCTAAAGCTGAGCTTAAGGCAAAAGCCGCCGAAGCCAGGGAGGAGGCGTTCGAGCGCTCCTTAAGAAGTCGGGCTTTCCGTAAAAATGTGCCCGAAGTCGTGCTGGACTCTGACGAATCCTCTTCCTTGGATGTCCGTACAGAGGATCCCCTAAAATTGGGTGCCGAGGAGCTGCGGCTTCGCTTCAGAGTATCGTCGACGCTCTGGCGTCAAGGACTGAAGCGGAGGAGACCCGTAGGCTCCGTGCGGATAATAGTCGCCTCCGAAAGGAAATTGACGATTTAAAAACCGAGCTTAAGGTGCATCGCCGCGAGTTCACCGAGATGCGTACCTCGGTAGCAGCGGCGAACGGGTCGGGCACTAGCCCCTTGCAAGATTCAAAGGCTTTGGAAGAATTCAGGGCCTCAATTGTCTCGTCAGTCGGCGTGATGATAAACGCCAAGTAGGCGGGAATTGGGGAGCGCCTCCTTCCTGCGAAGATACACCGTCCCCCGCTAGCTGCGGATAAAAGGCGGGATGCGATGCAGGAAACTGCACCAACCCACCGAAAAATGCTGCGTCCGTACCCAAGCGCGTGACTCCATCCAAGCCAGCTGCCTCTGTCGCACCGGCAACACCGATAGCTGGCCCATCCAATATCCCAACCACGCCGGAGTTTCAACCACGGGAGGCTCAAGAGACGTCTTGGTCCACCGTGGCCAAGAGAGGAAAGATAGGGAAGAAAGCTTCCCCGCCGGCCGAAATCTCCGCTCCAGTTGTCTCAGCGGTGACAAGCTCCAGGACCTCTGGATCTGTAGCGGACTTAAGGTCCGTCGCTCGGCAACAGGGGCCAGAGTGTTGGAGTTACCAAAAGCACAGTCGACGCGGACTTGGAGGGACGGCTGTGGGCCACTTATCACCAGCTGAAAAAGGAGTTGCAGCAGGTGATAAGTCAAGCTAAGGAGAGAGCAAGGGAGGAGCTTCTGGTGGGCCTGATCAGGGACCCGTGGGGACGCCCGTACCGTGGTGTGTGAGGAAAGTTCCTCACACACCGTGCCCCTGTGACGGAAACGTTGCCGCCGGATCTCCTCCTGCGACTGGTTGGTGAATTATTTCCCCAACCACGCGAACACGTCCTACCAATTATGCCCCCTCGCTCTGTAACAGATGACAGTGCAGCTCCATCACACGTTACGGAGCGAGAGATGGAGATGGCCCTCGATCGATTGAGGGCCAGAACCACAGTGCCGGGTCCGGACGCGGTTCCATGGCGTGTTCTGCGTGACGCCCTGGAACATCTAGGTGGGAGGCTTCGGGAACTGTTTGATGAATGTCTTTCCAGTGGTCAGTTTCCGAAGCTGTGAAAGAAGGGAAAGTTGGTTCTGTTGCCGAAGGAGGGGCGTCCACTCGATTCTCCTTCGGGCCAATTGTGCTGCTGAATGAGACGGGCAAGCTCTTCGAGAAGATCCTCGCTGCCCGTCTTATTCAGCACCTCAACGAGGTGGGACCGGGTCTTTTAGAGGCTCAGTACAGGTTCAGGGAGAGTCGATCAACCATTGACGCCCTGGACGCCCTAAGACCTGGACCACGGAGGCGGTGGCCCGAGGGGATGAAGTCCTGAAGGTATCGCTGGACGTAGCGAACGCTTTCAACAGTCTTCCTTTCGAGACTATAAAGGAGTCACTCCGATACCATGGGGTGCCTTTCTATCTCAGAAGGCTGTTGGGGGCATACCTCCGGGACCGAGTAGTCCTCTGGGAGGGGGGTGATGGGCGACTTGTCCGGCGTTGGGTAGGCTGCGGCGTTCCACAGGGGTTGGTACTCGGCTCAATCCTGTGGAACGTCGAATCCGATTGGCTCCTGAGGGCCCCTATCCTTCCCGGGATGAGGGTGCTGTTCTACGCGGATGACACCCACATCACGGCGACGGGGCGGACCTTTCAGGATGCGGCCCGCCTGGCCGAGGTCGGAGTGTCGCTCACAATGGACCGGATTGGGATGCTGGGCTTGAGGGTCTCTGTCACAAAAACAGAGGCCCTCCTATTCCACGGTCCACGTCGGGGTCCCCCTCGAGTGGCGTCTATCACCGTCCAAGCGTCCGTGTCATGGACGGCAGCGACACTTCTCGCGAGCGATCCCGTTTCGAGGGGCGTCTCGAAAAGGCGGTGTGGGTACTGCTGGTTTTTTAGTGGGTATTCCAGCGCATGCTCGGCGCCGGCGAGTCCCACATACCCCCCCCCACTTCAAGTGGTGGAAACGCGTAAACGCGTTTTTCCAGCGAAACAAAAAAAAAAGAGTGAAATGGCAGTGACCCAAGGTCATGTGGCATAACGAAATAGCGTTCATACTGTGCCTTCTAAATGCTACAAAATGCGATGCGTTGGGCGTTCGATACTGTGTGATACACCAAATGGTAGTGCGCCTACCATTTTGTAATTACAATTAAAATTAATTAATAAATTAAGTTAAATACTAAAATATAAGCAGCCTCAATCAAAATAATTAATTATATTTAAAATAATTACCTAACGTTTTGTAACAAAAACAAAATATAAATGTACCATATAAGCGCGCAGTGCTACGGCTTACGAGCTGAACGCAAGTCCCAAGTTCGAACTTTAGGCTATTGTCACAATTTCCATCATAAACTTTGTTCAATTGGAGGGGAAAATAATTAAAATAATATAAAAATATTAGTAAATTCCTAAAAATGGGGATTGCTTTTTTTAATTAAGTTAAATAATGAAATATGAGCAAATTCGATTAAATTATATAAATAATAAACATAAGAAATAATATCAGCAAACTATTATTCTAACATAATCCGTGCACAGGTGTCGCTGCTAGCAGATACAAATATGATTCAGTTTTACTTATTGCATAAAATATTTTTTTATAAATTTCATTCAGAAAAATGACATAAATTAAAACTGATTTTATTTTGTATATTATTGCAGTAAATTCAATATTTGAACAATAATTTAAACATCCAATTTCTTTAAAAGATTCAAATTATCAAAACAATCTACTTTAAATTAAATATTATAATAAAAGCTTGACAAATAATGGTCGTATATTTTGCAATAACAGTTAGAATGTAGATTTTGTGTATTTTAGCATTTATTAAAATAAAATATAAATATTAAAACAAACAATTAATGACAAATTAAAACAAAAATATTACTATTTGATAGCTATTGCCGATAGATGGTGATTTCCGCCATTACGTTCAACGAAATACAACCACAATAATGAATATATATATATATATATTTAATATATATATTATTTAAAATATTTCTTGTTATATTTTTTATGTTTTAATTTTCTCGGAATTTATATGGTATCTCCATTGCATATTTATGATTGAAAGTCGAGAAACTCAAACTCCAGCAAATGTAAAAAATGAAAACATAAAGCAGTAAGTTTATAAATTATATAACTTAATACAAGTATTTACATATTATATACATTCAATTATTAAATTTCATTCAATAATATATATATATATATATATATATATATATATATATATATATGTATATATTATGATTCGAGTGTTAACTACAGCACAGCAAAATGAAACTTTGAATATATATTATATATATATCTTTTTGTAGCATGAGAATACGAAACAACTTTATTTTCCCTTTTGCAATTTGTCTTATGATTAAATTAATGAAGATTACTCGGAAACCAAGTTGATAGTTATTTAGGTAGGGAGTGGTGTCAAAATTACACAAATATATATAAGGTAGCTGCTCGTCTCTTCATACGGGTAAAATAAGGATTTTATACCATTTATTTAATAAATAAAAAATTAGTGAGAGAACTAAATAAAGGATAAAAATAAACAATAAAAATCTAAATTTTGAGACACATTTTGAAAGGCAAAAAACTTTGTTCCTGACGGCGATCCCCCGATCGCACAAGTTTTTTTTTCTATCAAATAACCTTAAGTGGTATAATATACTTGAATGCTAGCGTACTATTTATTCCATGAAAAGACCTATCAAGTCGGTGAAGATATTGAAATAAAATATGAAGCCGGATTTATAACCTCTGATTTTTTTTAATCGATAATATGTAATTGAATAATTAAAATAATAATTTAAGTTCGTCTCGTATATTGTCCGATTATATTATCACATTATTACTAATACTTCTACAATAAATACATATGTTGCGAATGTAAACCTCGAAATAACTGGCCACCGATTAAAAAAAAAACAATTATTTAATTAAACTTCCTCTTGTATTTTGCACCGAGATATTCCCTAAACCTAATTAGTTTTTATTGCTACAGCTATCAAAGTTAGCGCTAAATTCCTTATAACTTATTCCTTTAAATAGTATCTTGTAATAGTAATTAATTTTATTAGTCTGTAAATATAATGTGTCATAGTCGAAAATGGATATTTTAATAACTTTACTTAAAACTACTGCGAACCTTGGATTCGGTCGAAACACTGTCAAACTGTCAAAATACCGTTTTTTTTTCTGAACTGCTTTTTGAAACATAATATTGTTAATTATGTATATATAATTACAGGCACAAGGGACATAACATTTTTAGTTGCCAGGGTTGGTGGCACATTGGTGATGTAAGCGATGGTTAACATTTCTTACAATGCCAATGTCTATCGGCGTTGGTGACCACTTATCATCAGGTAGGTACACTAACGACGATCTAACTAATGTGTTTTCACATTATTTTCTGAAAACTTTATAAAACTTCTTATGAAGTATATGGAACTAACTAGGAACCTATCTCAATAGAACAAACTTTTAATGATCCAATTCGGTCCAGCCGCTTTCGAATAATCGGCGAACATACGTTGTATCGGAATCAGCTCAAAAACAAATGTTTAATTTAAATAACGACATTTTTCAAATCACAGCAATATAAAAGGACAAAATAATAATAATTATAATAAATAATCCCATAGATACACAGACTAATATTATATTATAAAATTATAATATAATAGACATTTGTATATCATATTTCCGTTTCTTTTTTATGGACAAATTAAAGACTGCAAAGATAAATTTAGGTTAATTTATTTATAGCACGCTATTAATTTTTAGTAATCGTAACCATTTGTTCTAAACGAAAATTGCTCATGAAATTAAATTTAAATATATGATTCGAATATAAGATTTTATATTAAATATATTTCAAAAGAACAAGATAATAGATGATGTAATATTTATTGTAGCAGAGATATGCAATTACACTAATTTTTTGATTTTTTCCTTCTCTTAATTTAGGAAGGTGGACGAGCTGAATAACGTTTCACATACAATCAGGTATCAACTTCAACCATGAAACCTAAAACAAATATTAACAAGAAACAAATGAAAACTTTTCCAGATAATTATCCAGCTGAATCAAAAACACTTGAAGATCCGGACGTAAGTTTTCATTGTACACCTACTATCTCTGAAACTTTACCAACAGCAAGTTTATTTTAATTACCCAAGCCAGTCACTTTGTTGAAAATAATAGTGGAATTAATACGGAAACTGTACAGAGCAAACATTCGTTATTTAGTTCTTTAGTATTAACGTCTTCCAATTACTTTGTGTTAATGTTGCAAGTAATAAAAATTCTTCTTCATTTACCTCTTCACATATTTTACTTTTTAATCCGTATTAATTGCATAATAATTTTATGACGTAGGTACTAGCTACCCGTCCCTTATTTGAATAGACTCAGGACATACATAAAACGTTTATTTTTAAGGAAACGTACAGTAAAAATCATGTTTTAGGGGCCGGAAACCCTCGCGTACACATAAGAAGTCACAAATTTTAAAACGTAACTCATAGAGGACAAACATACGAGTACAAAAATTATAAAAAAACAAATATATATAAATAGCATAAAACAAAGTTGCTACTTCTTTTGTCTGTATCTCCTTCTAAACTACGCAATGAATTTTGATACGGTTTTACTAATGACTAAATATTTCTCATTCATGATTTATTTATGTATTTAGTATTAGTTAAAATCATAAAATCTGTTATATTTAATAAATGATCTTCTCTTATAAAGACAGACTTTTTTATTACAGAAAATTATGTAACTCGTTACAAACTGAACTACTCGTGAAACTGAATTGTTAATATCAATTGATACTACATTTATATATTATTAACATTACTTAAATTGGTGATCAATGAGGCAAGTCAAGTACATTTTTTAAACTCGTGCACTTTCTATTCTTTTTTATACAATAGGTAGGTTATGTCCCATCTGCCTGTAATTACACTGCTTCACTCACCCTTTAAATCGGAACACGACAATACCAAGTACTACTGTTTTGTTGTAGATTATCTGATGAGTGGGTCGTACCCAGACGAGCTTGCACAAAGCCCTACCACCAGTTAAATTCTCATAATCTAAAAAGTCGGAAACCAGATATTTCCGGAGTAAGTTTTCGACCAATACTAATAGTCGTTGCATCTGCGTGCAAAGTGTATTGGATACACAAACAAGAGTTTAAATACAGCCTAACTTCAAACTCTGTATGAATGAATTAAGGTAAGTCAATCATGTTCTGTAACGCTGTAGTTTTTATCAATAAATGAATAAATTAAAAATAATAGCATCAAATCTCATTAAAAATTTGAAGTGAGAAGTTAATAATACTGTAACGAAAAGCAAATAGTTTAATAGACAAACCTTAATTCACTCGCTCTTCCCAGCTGCTGTACATCTTGTTTAAGGAACCGTATGAGAAAATGTATTCAATTATTTCACGAATTCTGTGTATGAACATAGCCATTTATACCTGTAATAAATAATAAAAGAACTCTGTTGACAATGAACGTATTTGTATAGGTTCCTACAATACGCATTTTTTTTCTTATTTCATTCCATTGAAATGAAATTATTATAACTTAGAACTGTGTATTAAAACATTATTAGATGGGCTTATCATTTTCGAAAATTGTTGGCGTTGATTTTATTTACACAACATTTATAAAAATAAAATCAGTTACAACCAGTAGAGCTAATCTATAAGAACAAACTGAAAATTCTGCTAATATTATATACAAAAACAAAAGAGAAGTATGCTACTAATTATTTATCAGTGTAAGCGTGTAATGTGGGCGTATGCGTGTGTGTGTACATGTGCGTGTGTACATGTGCGTGTGTAAACTCGGTTGGAGTCAGCTTTATGACTTTGTCTTGGGGTCGGAGTACACTAAAAAGTAGCTAGATAATCGAAAATTAGTTTTCAAAATTTCACAAGTAAGATAGAAAAATAGTTCTTACAGAATATCACTGTTGTTCATATTATGCGTCGCAATTAAGAGTTTAATATTATTTGGGTACCTAAAACTGCTCCCAACTAACACATTATTAAACTTGATTACTAAAAGTGACCGACTATGCAAATAATTCAAGACTCCTTTAACCGTTGCTCCGAAATAGAATATTTTAGTGGCTTTCCTAAGTTTTGGAATTCACAGAAAATTTTGGCGGTCAGTTAACTTCTGTTGACACTGGGTGAATGTGTGCCCTTGAACTAAATTCTTTATATTCGTGATCAATCGATTTAGACTTTGAAAGTAATACTGCACCATTTATCTTATTTAACGTACTAAAAGTTCGCTCCGGTTTTGGGTATAACATTGAAGAATTATAATTATACATATTATTTTCTACGAAAATCCAGCTTGATCCTCAATGTTCATAAAGATACCCTTGAGTTATTTTGTTTTTTTTTCAGCCTTTTGCCGTCCACTGCTGGACGAAAGCCTCCCCCATAGAACGCCAACCATCCCGATCTTGGGCAGTCCGCATCCATCCCGAACCTGCCACCTTTTTTAAATTATCGGCCCATCTTGTCATAGGGCGTCCTACACTACGTTTGCCTAAGCGTGGTCTCCACTCTAACACGTGTCGGCTCCATCGGCCATCAATGCGCCTGGTGACATGACCAGCCCACTTCCACTTCAGCGAGCTAATTCTACGCGTGATGTCGGTGACTTTAGTTCTCTGGCGAATGTCCTCATTTCGGATTCTATCTGCCAGAGAAACCCCAAGCATCGCGCGTTCCATGGCTCGCTGAGCGACCCTAAATTTGTGGACCAGTCCTACGGTAAGTGTCCACGTTTCGGCACCGTAAGTCATTACAGGTAGGACGCACTGATTGAAGACCCTGGTCTTAAGCGACTGTGAGATCAACGATTCAAAAATATGACGTAACCTCCCGAATGCCGCCCAGCCCAAACGTATTCTTCTTTTAGCCTCCTTCTCAAAGTTGTGCTGGCCAAGTTGTATAGTTTGGCCCAGGTAGATATATTCCTGCACAACTTTAAGTGGAGAGCCATTTACGACCACTGGTCTCGGGGATACATGTCGGTTTGCCATAATTTTGGTCTTTTCTATATTCATCCCGAGACCTACTTGTCTTGAAGAATCGCTCAGGCTGTTTAGCATCTCTTCCAAATCCCGCAGTCTCCGCCATGATGACAATGTCATCGGCAAATCGCAGATGTGTAATGTGTTGGCCATTTATATTAATGCCGCGTCCGTTCCAATCGAGCGTCTTGAAGACGTCCTCCAATGCCCAATGCATTAGAGAGTTTCGGTGAGATTACATCTCCCTGTCTTACCCCGCGATGCAATTGGATTGGTCTTGTGCTCTGATCTTGTACTTGGACGGTCATGGTTGCGGCTTCGTACAAACACTTCACCACCTGGACATACCGACAGTCAATTAGGCATCTCTGCATGGATTCCAGAACAGCCCAGGTCTCGATGATATCGAAGGCTTTTTAGTAGTCCACAAACGCTAGGCATAGAGGCTGATTATATTCCTCGGTCTTCTATATTATTTGCCTTAGTGTGTGTATGTGGTCTACGGTACTGAAGGCTTTTCGAAACCCAGCCTGTTCCACGGGTTGGAAGTCATCGAATTTTTAGGTAAGACGATTCGTGATTACCCTCAAAAAAAATTTGTAAACATGACTTAAAAGTGAAATGGGGCGGGAATTTTTCAGAAGAGCTTTATCGCCCTTCTTGAAAAACAGCACCACCACACTTCTGCTCCATGTCTTCGGTGTTCCATTGTGGAGGACGGAATTAAAGATGTTAGCCAGCTCTCTCATAACTGGTGTGCCTCCTGCTTTGAGAAGCTCTGAGGTAATTTCGTCATCTCCTGGAGCCTTGTTGTTTCCAAGTTGCCCGAGAGAAATTATAATCTCGCCCAAATCGATGTCGGGAAGATCGTCTGATATATTTGGCGTGTTAGTCTGGCTCGTGGGTCATCCGCACTGTGGGACTCAGGTGGAGGTACTCGTGATGAGTATAAATCGCCATAGTACTTTTCGACTTCAGCTAGAATTTCTGGTTTTGAGGTGACGGTTGTGCCTTGTATGGTTCTGAGTTTTGTCAGGTGACAACAGGAGGTATGTGACTTTGCAAGAACCTTTGAGCCCCTACTGAGTGCTATAGCATCTTCAATATTCCGGGTATTCGCTCGTCTTGTGTCACGCCTTATTAGTTTTTTAACCTTCCTGTTAAGTGCCTGATACTCAGATGGCGTCATGTTCTGCTGTTCTCGTCTCCTCGTCATCTTATTCAGAGTTTCGCCTGAGAGCTTCGACTTACGTCCATTACTCTTTTGTCGAAAGTAATTTTGGCCTACCTCGCGGATGACACGCACCAGACTATTGGTGGCGTCGTCAATGCCCTGCCTGGTTTCCAACATGGCAAATCGGTTTTGTAGTTCCAGCTGGAAGGTTTTGCAACCAGTTTCGATCTGAAGCAGAGTTGGTCTAAGAGTCGACTTCATTAACCACGATCGTTCTATTTTAGTGTTAATATTCAGGGTGCCTCTTACCAGGCGGTGATCACTTCCAGTGATACCCTGTTGATTACGGAGACATCCCTGAATATTTGGCGCTTATTGGATAAAATGAAGTCGATCTCATTCATCGCTATGTTATCGGGGCTTCGCCAGGTCCACTTCCTTTTGGGGTTTTTCTGGAAAAATGAATTCATCAGAAATAATCCCTGAGCCTCGAGAAAGTTTACCAGCATTTGCCCCCGATGATTTCTGCGCCCATAGCCGAATTTTCCTACCCTCGATTCACTATATTCTTGCACTCCCACTTTGGCATTGAAGTCACCCATAACAATTGTGTAGAAGGTATTGGTACGAGACATAGCTTTCATTATGTCTTCGTACATGGCTTCGACCTCTTCGTCAGTGTATGTAGACGTTGGGACATACACTTGTATAACCTTCGAGGCATACCTCTCGGTTATCTTTAAGACAAGGTATGCCACCCTCGCCGACACACTGCCAATCTCCACGACATTGCTTCTGAGTGACTTGTGGATCAAAAAGCCGACGCCACCTTGGGATGGTTGATGTCCTTCTCGGAAGTAGAGTAAGTGACCGGCATCTAGCGTCATCGTGTCCTCGCCCTGTCTTCGGATTTCTGATAGACCTACTATATCCCAGTTAATACGACTTAACTCTACTTCCAATTCTGTCAGATGTTCGTCTTGTCAGGTTGGTGACCGCAGTGGCTGGAAATCTTTCACTAATAGCGCTGCTGCCCGCTATCAGGATTTGCATTTTCGGATTCCAGCATTTGTGTAGTTATACCGCCACGATTTCGGTCGCCAGAGCCTCGTTCGTTGATTAGCAGGATGTACCACGAGCAGGTGAGGTTGACGGTAGAGAGCCTAGGTTGTTGTTGGCTCCCCTTATATCCAGAGTTATTTTGTTATGATTGATGAATTGAATAATGAGTTTACAAGTTATATATGACTAAAGTGGCTAAATAAAGTTTTATTATTTTCAGTAAAGTATATGAAAGTATATGATTAAGACAAGTATTTGCAGATTGAACGAATTTTTCCCACTAGCAAATTCAGTTAAAAAAGTCACGGAGCGGCGATGAATATTAAAATGAAAACGCATTATGTAAATTCGCTTGCAGATCTTGTAAGTGTTTTAAATTAATCCGTGTTTTTTGTGTTTGACACAATAAAATTTATTTCTATAAATGGATCCTAATTGTATAAAATATTTTAAATATGTACAGGTGTTAATACCCTTACGAAAACCAATTTAGATGGACATCAATCATTCATTAGTAATTCTACCGTCAAAGAGTACACAACGCTTTGTACTGTTCTAATACGTACGGTGATTGAGCCTGTGCAATTATAGGAACAAGGGACCTAATAGCTTAGATCCCGTGATTGGCAGATCATTGGAAGGTAATAAATATAACCACAGTGCCAATGCTTTAAAGAAAATTTAAATTAACAGATCTATTCATTTGTTTGATTTTCTGCTATCAATAAATTTCTGCTTTATATTTAAATATATTGCTAGTAGAAACACATAACTAACGATTAATCTTAGTTCTAAAGCCGAGATGGCCTAGTGGTGGAACGTGTGAATCTTAACCGATGATCGTGGGTTCAAATCCGGGTAAGCACCACTGAATTTTCATGTGCTTAATTTGTGTTTATTATTCATCTCGTGCTTGACGGTGAAGGAAAATATCGTAAGGAAACCTGCATGTGTCTAATTTCATTGAAATTCTGCCACATGTGTATTCTACCAACCCGCATTGGAGCAGCGTGGTGGAATAAGCTCCAAACCTTCTCCTCAAAATGGAGAGGAGGCCTTATCCCAGCAGTGAGACATTAACAGGCTGTTACTGTTAATAATTTTTTTGATTTAATAATTTAATTGAAAATAAATCACAAATTAAGAAACATTAATTTATTCGTAAACAATAAATAAAATTTATAGTGTAATTTAAAACGATACACAAAGATAACCTTACGCAATAAACTTAAAAACAGCAAACAAGTAAAAATTTGGGTCAGATTCGGTATAAACTTGCCTGAGTGCCCTTTTCGACGATTGTACATACTGCTTCTCATTTACACCGCTAACTATATGGACCTTATTACCTTAAGAATAAAGATTCAAATTCGTTGTCATTATCTGACACGTAGCCTACGGTTCTGTTATTTTTCCTTAAAACACCCTTAGTAGAACTAAAAGGCACGTTCGCACTGTTTGTATTGTGTTGGTTCTCACCTAAAATTCCCCGATATTTCTCAACAGAAGCGTATTTAACGGGACTACAAAACGTTTTCAATTGTTACAACTATAATTTTAAAAGTTTTAACTTTTTCACTGTTTTTATTAATTTGATTGATCATTCACTTGCCTTTCTAATTTAACAGTATAATAAATTATCAGAACTGTACTGCAAGAAATCTTGAAATTTCTTGGGGATTCTTTTATGGGTTGCTGGAGTCACCATATTAGGAGTGCTAAGTTAATGAACGCTCACAAAAATCTTTTGATACTCATTTCAGCTGCAATAGCTGACATAGGAAAGGAGTTTCTTCATTGTATTCTGCTGGAACTATTGATAATAAAACTACCTACTGTCATAATAATCGAATTTGTAAAAAACAGGCTAATTACTTACGTCGTAATACAACATTCTTTAAAAATAAATGCATATCGTTTTGAGAATAAAAACAAAAGAATAAAATGTTGTTTTACATTAGCAACAATTCTAAACACCATCCGAGCGGAGCGTAATAGCTTAAAAGAGACACACGGATAGTACGTTTGGCGAACGATAATTGTAGGATTTTATTTCTTATTTTACATAATAAATGTAGTGTTTTTTATTTGATTTACTGTCTTTTATGTATATTTTGTACACCGAAATTAAGACTGCAAGACCCAACTTCGTACGTGGACAATTTATATAAAGCTACATGCATACATAGTTAGCTAAATGGGAGGGCCCTTTTCCTTTCTTAGTGGATGTTTACGTTATAAAATAAACCTCCATCATGCACCGAACCACTGCTTTCTAGTAGACGTTTTTGGACACTCTACAATCAGTTATTTTAACTAGACAATTGATTAAAAGAAATAAATTTAAATCATATCAAAACATTAATTACTTTTGTTATGAAATAACGTAGTTGGCCATTATATCGTGCTTTGGTGCCCCAACCTACATTTACCAGCTCAATGCTTGCAGCTGCATCCAAAGGGTTATTTCTCAAACGCGCCAGCCCCGTAATAGCGATCATTTATACCCCTGATAGCTGTCATTCGATGCTAAATATCTATATTTCACGTCAAATATATCAAGATTCTATTAACTAAGTGAAATAAATGATGGAATATATGATGGAGATTGTTCAATTTTCATATAATGAATTATGAAATTCTGATATTTAATAAAAGAAAACGATAATGGACCACTGTAATTAATAAAATGCTTAAAATAACAATAATTAATTAATACAAAGAAATCTCTAAAAGTTGAATCTTTGTCTATATTATTCGTTATTTTATAATTAAAAATAAACTTAAAAAAGATTATTATTAATAAAATAATATTACAAGAATCACATTATGAACTACCTTGTAAATCTATAGCTTAAAGACTGTAAATTTTAATGTTTTGGTTACTAAGCCCGTACTAATTAAAAAGTTACAGGAGCTTTCAAAAAAAACTCAGTAGCTTCCCGGAATATGAAGGATTTTTTTATCCACCTCCACCATCTAATCAACTACATATCCAAATCTCATATATTTGTTTAAAGTAGATTATACTCAACTTTCTAGATTTATTTACACACTGAACATACTATTAAGCTAATGTAAAGCATGTCGAAATAGTAAAAAAAAATTAATGAAGCGTAAAAATCTTCAATATTATAAAAGATTATTTAAATTACCTATAATGTTAGTTGTAAACAATGATATCATTGCTTATAATATCCACATAATATGTCATATAAATAGTCTCATTTTTAGCGCTCAGCATGTTTCGCAATAAATGTATAAGTTATAGTAAGGTAAGGTAACATATGAAATTGGCGTTTTGGATGGAATATAAATCAATTTTTTTTGTAAAATATATTTAATTGATCAAAGTATGCACCGTTGTTATATATGTACTTTTGTCATCTCATAGGTAGTTTATTGATCCCTTTACTAAAAAAAGCATGGGGGCGAAAATCAATAAACTCTTTGAAGGCGGTTTGGACTGCCGCATCGGAGTTGAATTTATTTCCTTGTAAGAAGTTGTCCAAATTCCGGAAAAAATAGTAATTTGTTGGAGCAAGGTCCGGGGAGTACGGTGGATGTCGCAGACATTCCAATTGTAGCTCATTAAACTTAGTGGTTGTTTGGTGTGCAGTGTGTGGTCTTGCGTTGTCGTGAAGCAGCAGTGGCCTAGAGCGCTAGTTCCTCCTTCATGGTTTGCAGTTTTTGACAATAGATATCTGCCGTAATCGTTTGGCCAGATTTTAGAAAGCTGTAGTGAACGACGCCGGTGCTAGTTCACCAAACACTCACAAGTAACTTTTTCTGAGTCAATTTTCATTTCGGGCAGGATTTGGCTTGGTCTTCAGGGTTCAGCCATTGCGACGAGCGCTTCCGATTATCGTACAGTATCCACTTTTTACCACAAGTAATAATTCGATTTAAAATCCCTTCATTATTGTGTCGGTTGAACTAAGTAACACAGCAGTCGACGCGTGTTTGCAAGTTCGATTCACTCAATTCATGAGGTACCCCCCGTTCAAGTTTTTTTACTTTCCAGATTTGCTTCAAGTGGATTAATACAGGTTTATCACTTACCTCGAAGCCTGCAGCTATCTATGAAGCGCTTTGTGATGGATCCGCTTCCATAATAGCCTTTAATTCTTCATTTTCCACTTTGGTCTGCGGCTGTCCACGGGGTTGGTTGTGAAGGACGAAATTTCCAGAACAAATACGTTGAACCAAAAAACGTACCGTGCTTTCTTTTGCGACACCAGTGCCGTAAACACCATTAATCCTTCGAGCTGTTTCTGCAGCACTGGTGCCACGGTAGAACTCGTACTCGTAAATATATATATTATACGATATTTCATGTTTTCCATTGTGCGGTAATAATCGACGCTAAAGAAAAAAATAATGAGGAAAAAACAAATGAATGACTCTTTTCAAAACTCAAATGTACCAGCTAAATTAATTTATAAATTTGAATTTGGAATTCTTAACCAAAGAGGAGATGTTTCAGATCAAAGTGGTCAGTACGACAAAACGCTAATTTAATATGTAAGGACCTAATACTATATTTTTTTAATATACAAATTATAGTTATAATGATAATAATGAATAATTTATATTTTACCGTGATATATATAAACCAATTATTAATAAATATTTCTACATCTGGGTTGTTTCGTTGCAGTTAAAATCTTACAATTTGCAAACTAAGTGCTTTTAAATTTACAATCGTTGTAAATATTTCGTACGGTTAAAAATATCGTGAGTTTTCAAATATCATATCACTCGTTTTATATTTTGACTAATCGTAAAATAGGATTTCGAATGTTACTCCACATTTATTATATTAATCGTATGATATATATGTTAAGGAATAATTAAACGTAAATTTATAAAATGAAATTGTATTTGTACCTACAAATTATTCTGAGAATAATTTAGCACCATACTTTTATATCGTTATTATTTTGATTGTATTTTAAGTATCTATTTCATAATATGACTTGCTTTACTTTCGACCATGTAACTCACCAGCTTCGTACTTATCAAAAATATAAGGATGATTGAGTGTACTATTTAATTCTTCTATGTTGACTACCATGTCTTTCACTTCAACATGGCTGGTCTAAGACCCAAGCAATATGGATTCTCCACTCTGGGAACAAATACATATAAAGTATTTACGTAACTTTCAGGCCTTTTACAAACCTCACTTACTTGGCACCAATCCAGAAACAAAAATATAAAATTGTTTTCGTGAAACTGAAAATCTTTTCAAAACATAAAAAAAAGGAAACTTGCTGAAAATGTACTTTGACATAGTTACTTCACGCGATAATATATGCAATATTAAATATATATTTTTTAATGTTCTATTCATTAGAGCTTGTTTTTTAAGCTAAGTATTCCTGATAACATGTATGTAAAGTTTCATGACCATCGGTTGAGCAGTTGTTAAAACATAAAAGAGTAAGACACAAAAAAAATATACAAAATCACTTTGTATTTATAATTTTATCGCCTCCATTTCTTCCTCTGAATAACAACTATCCTCCGTTTCCGTCTGTTTCACCTGGCAATAGATAACTTTCAAAACGCTAACGGCTTACCTTCAGAAATGAAGTTTTCATATACGATTAAAATTTATCAAATAAGAATACTTAATTTTATTGAAATAAAATCATACATCAGACAAAAATATGAAAATTCTACTCAATATATATATAAAATGAATATTAACAAGTTTTATTACAATTTCATATTAAAATAAACAAGTTTATCCAAAAATATAAATAGTAATTAATTCGTTGATCATACTTTCCTACCCGTCGGCTTAGTCACTCGCAATAATATACGGTTCGATGCTTTGACAAATTGACATTTCTTGTTATATTACAAATTAGTGAACATTGCTTCACAGGCAAAGGTTCGCCATTATCCGTAATCATACTAATATCAAGAGGATATTTTTTGTTTGTATGTTTTTTCCTAATTTCCAGATTTTTGTAAGTTACATAAGATGTTATTATAAAATAGAGTTATCACGATTGTCGATACGATATTAGAAAGGCGAACAAATGAAAATAGTATCGTATTAGTGGCGGAAATTCGACAAATTCAAAAATTTGAGGCAAACAAACAAATTTGAGGATAAATATATATTTCTCAAATATTTTTTCTCTATTCTTATTTTTTTTATTGTTGACATTAAAGCTCTTCAATCTGCCCAAGCTAGTTTATTATATTATTGAGTCTTCTATGTCACTGTTGCTTACCCGAAGATTTATTACGTAAGCAGGTAGCAAGTCTCGACATTACGCAAGTCGTTCGCACATTCCTATTGCTACTTATTACGCTTATGACGGGACGACTCAGATGATAACGGTCTTACTATAATATGAATATTTTTGTATTCATAATAGTTACCCGACCTTACTTTGTACAGACAACATTTGAGTTTTAACTTAATATCGTTTCAAAACAATGATAAATAAATATATTTTACAATGCTATAAGAATTGAAGCAAGCGATTCTTTCGCCTGTACAACTAACTATTGTACATCTTCATTAGTAAATCGAAGCCAACTTTTGTTTATGAGTAAATTCAAGTATTTTGTTATTTCTATGTAAGACGGCAATTATGTTTAAAAGAAAAAGCTTCCATTACATGTTACTTAATTCAATAAAGATTAATTTTCCCGTTTCTTTAAACAAAAAAGATAGACCCATATATGTGGTCGATGATATCTGATAGTATTTTGTAGATTTAAAAATATTTTTTATAGTTGTCGCTTATCTATCATACTGTGGACAAAGTTCGCTTGAAAATCTCAAGAACTGTCAATTTTTAATACAACATCTCAAAAACTACATTTTTTTTACGTCATAGTTTGGCGGATGGGCAAACCTGATGAACTGCCCATAGACTTTGGTGAAGTAAGAAGTATTAACGTACCACCTATTAAATTATAACAACTGAAAATAACATAAAATTTTTACAACGTAGCTTATTTATATTCTAAACTATAACGAAAGATTCATATAGATAGAAAACCCAAACAAACTATCAAGACTTATTTCCTCATAATTACTACGATGTCTATTAATCGTTTGCTTAGCTTATAATTATAAAAACAGTTTTATAAACCAATACATTATAATTATTTGAATTTTCTTGGAAAAAAAGGCAATATCCTGATACATTTTAAAATGGTTTAATTATAACTTACGTATAAATCGTAATTATGTTCAACTGCAAGAACGAATTTTCACTGAAATAATTTTGAACGAAAATTTTATTTCCGAGAACCAAGAAAATATTACATTTGTTAGTTGAAACGAAAATGTGTTTTTTTAATCAAAAACATATATATATATATATATACATATATATGTTTATTATATTTGTACATAAACAAACAATTCCATTATTGGTTATATATTGTTATTAGTTAACAGTATCCTAATAATTAATTCTATATTGCTTAATACGCAGCTATGGAATGTACCTATATTCATTGGCTTCTAATTAATTATCTGTGACATAACTACAGATAGTCCAAAAATCTTAGACTGGTCGGCTTTCGGTGTTAAGACTTACAATCCATCATTTTTAACATTTTATTCAATCCCATCTAACAAACTGTTCTCGCAACACACGACGGTCACTGAACGGACGGTTCCGCGAACATTTGGTTGACTTTTTAGTACGTATTTTGATACCCTTGTTTAGTTCTTCTAAACATCATGCTATCCATCATAGTTATGAATCATTTAGCCTATGATCAGCTGAGGAGGTCGAAATTCCGTCGCAGTCACAATAAGCATGAAAACTGAGGTACTAAGCTTTTATTTACATTCAATTTATTTAACTACCTTAGATACCCTTTTAATTTTGTATTTTATAAATCTAAATATAAAATACGGCAGCAGAAACTGTATATCTATATGTTTTTATTAAAAAATGAGTATGGGCGATGAAAAAGATGACCATGAGAAACATGAAAATGCAATTTTTAAGATTGGTGTCTGTTTGTCTGTATATACATGCTAATCTCCAACACCACTGAAAGGAATATCTTGTGGTTTTAACAGGTAGATTAAGCTCAAGTTGGAGCAACATTTAGGCTTTGTTTCATTAAAAACGGATGCCAGTGAAAAAGTCGTTTAAAGATTTAATTCGTCTTCTATACATATAATAAAGCAGTAAAAAGCGTCTCTCTGTATACTGACTATAAACGTGACTTGAATAAATGTATCAAAAACCGAGTGTGGGAGATGAAAAAAGAGTAAAAAAACATGAAAATGCGTTTTCAAGCAAATAAAGTCGATAGTCACGTGAACGAAGTCGCGAGCACAAACTACCGTAACAGCCTGTGAATGTCCCACTGCTGGGCTAAAGACCTCCTCTCCCTTTTTGATGAGAAGGTTTGGAGCTTACGCTGCTCCAGTTCGGGTTGGTGGATCTCGGAGCACAAACTAGTATTGAATATATTTGCACAAAACGCATACAACGATTTCAAATAGCGATGCTCGTTTCAATAAATGCAAATATTAAAACGTTAGAAAATATTTTACGATCATAACTGTAGTATACAGTGGCTTGGGCGTAATAAACTTAACGTCATTCCTATATTGAAGTGCTATCTTTTCAAAATACGGATTGAGTAAAAGCCGTAAAATTGACGAGGAAAGATTTTAACGGCTTCCAACGTTGGCGATGCCGCTGAATATTCGTTATCTATATTGTGGATCGTATACGACATCAAATGAACGAAACAAGTTACTAGAAATGACGTTATCCTTTTCATATTACATTAAAATTATACACTAGAAAGAGATAGATATAGCTTTATCGATTTTGAGTGGTGATTTTTTTTATTCTTTTAAGGAGATAATAACTTCCATAAGAATATATTTTATGGGTCGCATTGGGGAATAAATGTTAACAATGGATTGCATCTTCATTTGATGAATCATAATCGATTAATTTAGTGGTTTAAAATAAAGATACTCAGCTCTAAGTAAGCAAATAAAACAGAAAGATTTCATGGTCAAAGTTTAAAATACTAAATAATTTCATTTATATATACAATTTTGTTTCGTAGACTTAATTGAAATACACATAAGAACAATATATAATTATTTATTTATTAACCATCACCAATATTACTATTTAAAAATTTTGCAAATTTTGTTCATTTTTTTTTTATCTGAAAGGATGCTCATTAGCATTTAATAAAGTTTGGTGACTAAACGTTAAGTATTTACACAGAATACACAATCTGACATTGATCACTGATACAAAAACAGGTAGGACTTTTAAGAAAAAAATTTGTCTTATCAAAATCAAAACACAATATTTTTATTATCTATTAACTCAATAACGTGCAAAGAATCTCTTACTTTATAGTATAATGGTATATATTTTAAAAGGTTCAGATTTTATGGCTTTAACGCATTTCAAATTTATATATCTGAAGCACAAACAGTACGAGATTTACTAGCGTCGGTAAAAATTCTTTCATTTTATTAACCGTAAAAATATAATTATAGAACAAAATTAGAACAACCTTTTAAAAGTAAACATGTAATCTTGGATATTCTTCATTCTACTCCCTTTATTGCTTCATTTTACGCTCGGAAGCCCTTAGTAATGACCCTTCCAGGGCTGAAGTCCTTATTTTTTGCTATCAAATGTCGCTTCATTTTTATACTTACATTTTGTTACAATATTGTTGCTATCATAAAAGAAGCGCGTTCGGTTATAATTACAATAAGATATTATATTAGTGTGGGCTAATTGAAAACAAAATAAAATACGACATGATAAAATCATTAGTTAAAAATGTCATATTATCTCTATGATAGATTCGGCTCTTTTACATACTCATAAATACGAGTAATAATATGGGATTATTATACCACTAAAACGTGCATGTGCCAGCATAACATGAGCTGTCACGTGTGTATCCACCAATTTGCTGTAGTGGGGTGGTATAAGCTCATTTTATTTAAAAGGAAAGCAGACTTTAGAGCAGCAGTGGGCCAATACAGGCTACCACTTTATTTTTACGTCCGAAAAACGGACCTCGTTTGCTTTTCTACAAAACAATTTTAACTCGGAACCAATGGTTCGTGCTCCCAAGTTACGTGTTGGTAACACTTCCAACTTTCTAACTCCGCTCTGTTACTAAGAATTGCTTAAGAAAAAGCCCCAAAAACTTTTTTTTAGTACGAACGGGATTTGAAATCAAAGCCTCGGAGGTATCAACCTTTAAACTAAACTCTAGAGGCACCTTACCTTACCTTTACCTTTCATTAACTTTATATAAATACAGATGTGCAATGTACTCGTATATTGAAAGAATGGTTGCTTGGTTAAGACTAGCAGGTCTCTAAGGTACCACAAATTCGCTGTTTTGTTACTATTTTATCGTATTCTGTAGTGAACTGTTAAAGTCTGCAAATATAGTGTTTCGTCTGAATTTGTAAATTAAAATTGGTAAACCTAACTTTTATTGTGTAAAACTAATAAAAGATCAAAAATGAGACAAGACGTAATGACAATGAAATAATATGTGAGCACAATATAAAATTATATTATGTACTACGATCCGTTATTGTTTAAAATATGAGATAAAATAAAAATAAGCTGAACAAAAATTTTCCACGACAGTTTCCACAAACTATAAAACTTAACCTATGCAAAGACTGAGGTTATAAATTAAGCAGATGGCTCATAAACGCTTGAGTACTATCTTATGTATGCGCAACCTTCGTTTTGAATTATTTAATCGGTGGGATTAAGCGACGTGGGATGTTTACATCTTTACAAGGACATAAGGTATTATATAATATGCTTAAACTATATGTATATACTATTCCTTGTATGTCAGTACATACAGTTTTATAAGAGATCCTGTAATCATTTCGTTAGCAGTTTGATGATCAAGTTTGGCTAATTTCACAACTGCTAAGAATTTTTTACGTAAAAAAGTCATGTGATGTCACGTTAATTATTTTTCATGAATTCGGCTTTCGTACATAACGAATGCCGTAAATATACTTGTCACATTATTTTGCATGTTTTTCTTGAAACTGACTTATATTTTTTTTTTTATAGAATAGGAAGGCGGACGAGCATATGGGCCACCTGATGGTAAGTGGTCACCAACGCTCTTAGACATTGGCATTGTAAGAAATGCCAACCATCGCTTACATATCCAATGCGCCACCAACCTTGGGAACTAAGATTTTATGTCCCTTGTGCCTGTTATTACACTGGCTCACTCACCCTTCAAACCGGAACACAACAATATCAAGTATTGCTGTTTTGCGGTAGAATATCTGATGAGTGGGTGGTACCTACCCAGACGAGCTTTCACAAAGCCCTACCATGATAAATGTTGAAAATATCCGTAAAACCAAAACAGCGCGGTGTTTAAATTTTTTACACGTGCAACTTGTTGACGGACTGCTAACAAAATTCTTATAAAACTTTCCGTGTGCAATATAATATCACATGTATTCTTCTGGTCACCACTACACATATACATTGGCATTATAAAAAATATTAACCATCCCTTACATCGCAAATGCGCAAACAATTTTGGGAACTAGAAGGTATATATGTCCCTTGTATTTGTAGTTACACTGGTTCACCCACCCTTCAAACTGGAACACAAGAATTTTAAGTATTGCTGTTAAAACATAACTTTAATATAATTCTGAATGCGAATATATTAAAAGTATTTTTTCTCTATTACTATTTATATTCTAATAGCTACCCAACACAATCATACTGCCAAAGAAAATAAAAGTTTTTTTTTACCTAATGTGAAATGTCATGCCATTTTATACATAATGAGATTATACTTACGGGAATAATATTCATCAGGAATCTTAAAAACAAAATATCTAAATTTGTGCCTAAAGTTATAAAATAGGTGATATTTTAATATATGTAATTATATTTTAATGGATATTTTTATTTTATTTTATTTATATTAAATGGGAAGCCAAAGCTGTAAACAATTTTGTTTCTTATTCTAGACTACGATCTTAAATAAATTAAATATAAAAATTGCATACCTCACTTATAGGCTAATTTAACATGCGTAAAAAGGATATATAAATCGTTCGACAAACTTTGAATATATACCTTAAGTTTACTAAAAAAACACTTTATAAAAATATAAATAATATTATGTCATTGTATATCAAAAACCTTCAAAGTTTGGTACGTTATAGGGAAGCAATAAAAAATTCTATATTCCATGTATAGGTTCGAAACGTGCCGTTTGGGATTTTCGGATTAAAATGGTTTTGCGGCCGTTACGTTCGCGTTACTGGCGATGCGAGATGAGAGATTCGATTCGGTCTTGTTTCCTTTTTATATTTTATTTTTCGTATGATTGACTTTTAGTTATTATTAAGTTACCCTTTTCATTGAGAGAAGGAAGTCTGATAAACATTTGCTACCTGACTTTACTTAAATTGATGGTTATATATTTTTAGCTAGTTCATTCTTTTACCCGCGTTATTTGCTACTACTTACCACCATGGTTCGTAACATGATATACTCCAGACCGATTTCGGCTACGGAGGCCAATCTCAAGAGAGGTTAGCCAACTACGCAGGAGATATTATAGTGCACAAGTGTGTGCACAAACACAGCACTCTCTATTCCCTTTCAACTTTTTATTGACCTGACCTGGGAATTGAACCCAGGACCTCCGGGTCTACGGCCTTAAATCAAGCCACTAGACCAACGAGACAGTCATGATATAGACTATATATCTATAACAATACAAAATGAATTACTGAATCATTGAATGTAAATTTGTGTTGCGTAATCATTGTTTTTTTTTTTATTACGCCAATTGCGTAATCAAAAGTTTGATTTTGTATATAATTTTTTAAAGTTCCGATTTCAATCATTTCTATTTTCATATTTATTTTTACCTTCTTATTAAAATGTATTAGATATTAGTGGAATTATGATTGGTTTAAGTGTTTGTTTCCCAAAAATTAAACAAATAAATAACCTTTCTCAATAAGACAGACAAACGAAAAATAAAAAAGATTACACTAGTTTTAGATAAATCAATTTAATATTTTATACACATTTATTATACGTTTAGATGTATATAGGATATTAAGCATTGTTTCACGTTGTCAAAGCAATAATTCCTACCCGCGTTTGTATTTAATATTGCAATGAACTATTCTAGGTAAAATGTATAACATTCAGTATACCTACCGAGTTAAGCATACATTGGTGCAACCAAAATTAATTCATGCCCTTAAGCTGGTTTGATATTTACACTGCAAACTAACATTTAACAAGCCTGTCGCATTTTCAACTAATTATGTTAAAATAATATGCAGTTTATTTCATCGAACAATTTCAATCATAAAACTAATTCATTAATGTCAATTATAGTAGTGTAATCGAAACCATTAAGTATAATATGTACTGTAATGTAATGTTATAGCCAGTAAATGGCAAAAAAATTTTTCTTCCCAGAGAGGCTGCGGGGTCGTTTTTTTATATGCGCCGGGAGGGCAAATGACTATATTCCACCTGATGGTAAGTGGTAGTAGAGTCCAAGCGCGACGACGGCCAGTACAGTCGGGAAGGATGTTCTGCACTAGCCGCCCCGCAAGATGCCTCTCCAGGCCTCGTTTGAAGGAACCCAGGTTGTAAGAGGAGGGGAACACGTAAGCTGGTAAGGAATTCCATTTTTTGGTAGTGCGACAAAGAAAGGAGTTGCCAAATTTCTTTGTGCGCGATGGAATTGATGTCACAGTAAGGCGGTGACATCGAGACCCAGCACGCGTAGACTTATGAAAGAAGGGGGAAGCAGGAATTAGAGAGAATAATTCCTCAGAGCACTCGCCGTGATACAGTCGATAGAATGCGCTCAGCGCTGCTATCTCTCGACGCAATTGTAAAGGCTCGAGGGTGTTTGTAACCTTTACGTCGCCAATAATGTGGATCGCACGTCACTGCAACCGATCCAATGCCTCCAGTAGTACTTAGCGGAGCTATCCCAAAGGTGCGAGCAATATTCAACGCAAGACCGTACCTGTGTTTTGTAAAACAGTCACAGTTATTGTGGCGTGAAAAAACGCCGCATCTTGTTCAGAACTCATGAAGCTGTTTTTATAACAGCCTCGATGTTATCCCTTGGACTAAGGTCACAGCGAAAGTCCATTCCCAGTATGGTGATTTTGCTTTGTATCACCAGCGGAGTACCACAGAGGGAGGGAGGGAGGCTCGTGTTGATATTACGCATCCGCGGCCTCTTCCGTGCTGTGCTCCGCTCGTGGCTCGGACGAACGCTCCTCAGGGGGTGAAGGTGATTTCGCCCTCCAAGGTTTGGTGCTAGATCAATTATGCTACTTCAATGCAACTTGCATGCATGTGAATCATATGAGGTAGAATATCATCCAACATTTACTCGTTTTCTTTTACCGCCGAGTACGAAATGCTTTACGAACACAAACATAAATAAGGCATAAAAATGACACGGGCTTGAACCTACAACCTTCGACAAAGATTCGCGTGTTTGCCACTGGAGCATCTTGGTTTAACCATCAGATGTGATTAAATACAAATTATTTTGATACGCTTAAATCTGTTTAATATATATCCAAAACTTCAAAATCTTCTTATTACAGTACATAGATTCAATATTATATTAATTTTTACTCCATTACAATAACTCTTTTTTTTTTTAATTAATCATATTTAACGTAAACATTTTATATAAGCAGTCAACACCAATAGTTTCAAAGTCGTGACATTAACTTACCAAAACTAATCCAACACAATGGGC
Organism: Nymphalis io; assembly: GCF_905147045.1. NCBI lineage: Eukaryota > Metazoa > Arthropoda > Insecta > Lepidoptera > Nymphalidae > Nymphalis > Nymphalis io. Next base: position 4,422,269 of record NC_065910.1, on the reverse strand, counting down.
GCAGATACAATCTTGAAGTCGACTTTGATAGCCATGCAATCATAGAAACCCAATTCCTTCTACCACTGAAGCAATATTATCAAGATAATAAAAATATAGCACAAAGCACGAACTTGTGTAAGAGTAAAATAGATTTCAATTTTATTCAAGACGTTGTATTGTGCGGCCACATAGAATGTACCAGATAAATCTCGGTCTAGAGATCGAGTGATACAATTTATGTTCTGGTCACTGCCTTAATGCAATTGAACGCAATGTTGGATGCATCTAAATTGAAAGATTTAAAGTGTTCTTAAAGTCCCCTCCCATAAACATCTTACCCCCTACTGCGCTCGCCAACACGCCTGCCCAGCGCGGCGAGTATGGGCAAACCACCTCCCTAAATGGCAGATGCGCCCAAAAAAAGGCCCCCAGTTACCGGCAAGCCCGCTAGGCCCGACCAAGGTAGCGGTCGCGGTATCGGCAGGGCAGGGGGTGCTAAGAATCACCGGTTCACGGCAGGCTACCGTATAAAACGACTGAAAATGGCAACGTATAATGGACGCTCGATGAGGCTGGACCATCACCTCGCCGAATTAGAAGTAGAGTTAAGTCATATAAACTGGCATATACTGGGGTTATCTGAAGTCCGAAGACAGGGGGAGGACACGATAACTCTAGAGTCCGGTAACTTACTCTACTTCCGCGAAGGTGATAACCTCTCCCAGGGTGGTGTCGGTTTTCTAGTCAAAAAGGATCTCATTAGCAGCATTGTGGAAATCAGTAGTGTGTCGAACCGGGTAGCGTACCTTGTCCTAAAACTTTCCGACAGGTACTCCCTGAAGGTTGTACAGGTATATGCGCCAACTTCGACATACTCTGATGATGTGGTCGAAGCGATGTACGAGGACATCGCAAAGGCCCTCAACGACACCTCGAGGGCCCACTACAATGTTGTTATGGGAGACTTTAATGCTAAAGTGGGAGTACAAGATAGCGGTGAATCGAAAGTCGGACCTTATGGCTTGGGCTGCAGAAATCACAGGGGGCAAATGCTGGTAAACTTCCTCGAAGCGCAGGGGCTTTTTTTGATGAATTCTTTCTTTCAAAAGAAGCCTCAGAGGAGGTGGACCTGGCGAAGCCCCGATAACGTGACAAGGAACGAGATAGACTTTATCATCTCGAATAAAAGGCACATATTTAGAGATGTTTCAGTGATCAACAGGTTTAATACCGGAAGTGATCACCGCTTGGTTCGAGGCACTCTAAATATCAACTTAAAAGCCGAAAGATCGAGAATGATGAGGTCTACTCTCCGACCTACCATGCTCCAAGCTGCTCAAGGCTCCGAAAAGTTCCAAATGGAACTTCAAAATCAATTCACCGCGTTGGAAACCATAAGCAGCATTGATGAGAGAACCGACACGCTGGTCAAAATACTGCAAAACACATCCCGCAAGTGTTTTCCGCCACAGAGAAGAGACAACGCACCAAAACTCTCTGCTGAGACACTCGAGCTCATGAGAAAACGACGAGAACTACCATCGTTTTTGTCAGATAAGGCCTTAAACCGAACAATAAAAACGCTGACGCGACGCGATCTCCGACGCTCCAATACCCGTGCCATCAAGGCTGCGATTGAGCAAAATCGGGGATCGAAAGTGTTCGCTCGCAAGTTTGGGAGGCCGCGTCTGACAAAACTTAAAACTGAAAATGGTGGGGTCGTTACCTCTAGGCCTGAGATTATCGGAGAAGTAGAGAGGTTTTATGGGCAGTTGTTCTCTTCAAGATCGGATAAACCCATGGGAATCAGTATTGATGACCAGCGCGCCCCTCTTATGCGCCATTACTCCGAGGAGCTCCCGGTCGTTGACCAAGGAGAGATTAGGGCGGCTCTAGAACAGCTTAAAAACAACAAATCTCCGGGAGATGACGGAATCACAACAGAGTTGCTTAAGGCAGGCGGGACTCCGGTCCTGAAAGAGCTAGCAAGCCTCTTTAATTCCGTCATCCAACATGGCAAGACCCCGGAAACGTGGAGCGGGAGTGAGGTGGTACTGTTTTTCAAGAAAGGTGATAAAACCCTCTTGAAAAACTACAGACCAATCTCCCTCCTGAGTCACGTGTATAAGCTGTTCTCAAGAGTCGTCACGAACCGTCTCGCCAGACGACTTGACGAGTTCCAGCCCCCAGAGCAAGCCGGCTTTCGATCAGGCTACAGCACCGTGGACCACATCCATACTGTTCGGCAGATTGTGCAGAAGACCGAAGAGTACAATCAGCCGCTGTGTATGGCATTTGTGGACTACGAGAAAGCCTTCGACTCCATCGAAACCTGGGCAGTGCTCGACTCATTGCAGAGATGTCATATCGATTGGAGATATATCGAGGTACTGAGATGTCTGTACAACGCCGCTACAATGACTGTCCACATCCAGGACTGTAAGACGAAGGCGATCCAATTGCGCAGAGGGGTGAGACAGGGGGATGTAATATCCCCGAAACTGTTCACCAACGCGTTGGAAGACGTTTTCAAAACGCTGGATTGGACTAGGTATGGAGTCAATGTAAACGGCGAGTACATCTCACACCTTCGATTTGCCGACGATATCGTCATCATAGCAGAGTCGCTGGAACAACTCACCGAAATGCTGCGTAGCCTAGGCGAGTCTTCCCGGTGTGTCGGTCTCGGCATGAACTTGGACAAGACCAAGGTCATGTTCAATAGGCATGTCGTGCCGGGACCGATATACGTCGAGGGCAAACCTCTCGAAGTTGTTAGTGAATATACCTACCTAGGACAGATTATACAAATCGGTAGGAACAACTTCGAGAAGGAAGCCGATCGAAGAATTCGCTTGGGATGGGCAGCATTTGGCAACCTTCGTCAAGTCCTCAAGTCGTCTATACCGCAATGTTTGAAGACGAAAGTCTTCAACCAATGCGTCTTACCTGCCATGACATACGGTGCCGAAACGTGGACACTAACTGCGGGACTAGTCCACAAATTCAAAGTCGCTCAGCGTGCTATGGAGCGAGCTATGCTCGGAGTATCTTTGAAGGATAAGATCAGAAATGAGATTATCCGGAAAAGAACCGGAGTCACCGACATAGCTTGCAAAATTAGCAGGCTGAAGTGGCAGTGGGCTGGTCACGTATGTCGTAGGACCGATGGCCGTTGGAGCAGACGAGTCCTAGAGTGGAGACCGCGAATCGGCAAGCGCAGCGTAGGGCGCCCTCCAGCCAGGTGGACCGACGACCTTAAGAAGGTGGCGGGCACCAACTGGATGCGGAAGGCGGAGGACAGGGAGCTTTGGCGCACCTTGGGAGAGGCCTATGTTCAGCAGTGGACAACGATTGGCTGTTGATTGAAAGTGTTCTAATGATTTTCCTGCGAATATTGTTTTGTTTAATTTCGAAACTGGATTACTCCTATAAATCTGACGAATAATGTTGAATTATTGGTGATTCCTATGTTTGGAACTTTTGTGACTTTTTATACCAACAATTTTACAATATTGTATCTGTTTTTGTTAATTGCTTAAGTGGTTTGTAACAAAGACTTTTGTCATAAATATTTAAGATTAGGAAACGTCTTTATATATGTATGTAAGTACGAATAAAATGACATTATCGTTGATTTCGTGATCGTAAAAAAATCCTTTGAGTTTCTTTTAACGGTTATTTTTAGGTGTAATTTTGTTTTAAGCTGATTTAATATAAATCCATCCAACTTAAAAAAATGGTTGATCAAGGAAGAGCCGAGCCATAAAAAAGAATAATATACTCATCTTGGAATAATTAATATTGTAATCTTATCAGGAACTGCTTATAACTGGTAAGGAAAAAAAAATCATTATCTGAAAGTATCCAAATTTCCCCATGAAACCAAATGCGTGTACAATCTTGATCTTGATTCCAACATTTTTTTGCCAATAAAAATATACGAGTATAAACCAGCGATGGCGAGAAAATTAATATTCTCAATTTATGCATTTCCAATAATTTCAAGTAGGTGAAGCTAGCGTGCAGCTATTGCCCTTACCCTTGATCCAAATAATTTAAATATTAGCTCTTTTTATATGTACGTGAAAAATATAAATAAAATTCAAGCTTAAAACTATCTTACAAAAATTTTACTGTGGAATTCAGGAGAGTAGCAATATCTGATAATTCATGGTTGTTAAGTAAAATTTCTGCGAAAAGCTGCTGGTGTGATATCAAACACCTCCATATACACAGTACACGACATCATTTTACGTCAGAACCATTTCGTTTTAAAAATAAATATACGAACTTTTATGTTTGAACTTGAAATTTTACTATTGCTAAAATTAATTTAATATTTTTTTTATAGAATAGTAAGGCGGACGAGCATATGGACCACCTGATGGTAAGTGGTCACCAACGCCCTTAGACATTGGCATTGTAAGAAATGTCAACCATCGCTTACATATCCAATGCGCCATCAACCTTGGGAACTAAGATTTTATGTCCCTTGTGCCCGTAATTACACTGGCTCACTCACCCTTCAAACCGGAATACAACAATACCAAGTACTGCTGTTTTGCGGTAGAATATCTGATGAGTGGGTGGTACCTACTCAGACGAGTTTGCACAAACTAGTGGTAGGCACTAGTAAAAAATAATTCGCTCAAACAATAAGGCATTTAAGTCTTAAGCAAACCTATATTTTTTATAATAGTCAAAATTAAATAGCTTAATTTAAAATATCTCAATCTTCAAGTTATGGGTACTTGAAGATTAACCTAATAAATAATAATAAATAATTTAATTTCCGTAACAAGAAATATCACCCCAATTCCTAATTTGAAAGTTCAAAGAATATCAAACGAACGTACATGAATTTTGTTCTTTTATTTCAATATGAGCCCGAATATATTTTCAAATATACTGAGAAAATACGCTTTACGTTTCAATTTTCTGAAGTGGAAAACTGTGGTATAACTTTCAAACACTTAGAATTAATCATTAAGTCTTGTTATTTTATGTGATAAATTGTTTTTAGTTTTTATTTATTTTATTGAAGGTAGTTTTTAACCAAATAAACCACTGTCTTATATGATGTGAGATTTGACATTATAGTGCACAAGTGTGCTTGTGAATTGGATTTTGTGATTTGTTGCAATATTTTACAAGATTTTTGAATGTAAAGATTGTAGCATGGTTTAATATTAGTCGTACCTATTCTTACCTACGTTCATAAGCTTCTAGCACGTAATGTAGTCTTTTAAAAAGATATTCGAATTTTGAAAATATTGTTCGATTATTTAAATACCGCAGCCGTTTGTACCAATTTAGTCCGTTTCACCAATTTTTTAGTCTCACTATTAATAATATTTATACTATCCACTTTGTTGTCAGATACCACTAGATGACATTACATCACATCTAGACACGCGGTAACGTGTAAAGCAAGTTCATTAACTTTTATCCCGTTCTATCGATCGCTATTAAAAGCATTACTGATAGATAAATAGGCGGGATAACGTCTCCTTGGGCTTGCTAGTATTATATAACTCGTTATATATAACATCAAGTTGTGAGGTAGGTTAAGTGTTTTTTATATTTACTTGATTTTATATATTAAATATTCAGAGCATGCTTCAAGAACAAACATTAGTGACCGGTAAGCGACAATGTCTCTACAAGATTTCCTCTCACGTTTTGTTTGTTCGCCAACTTGCCAATTTGTCAGTGTTTGCGGATTTTTGGTCTAATTAAGCTCAAGGCTTCGAATAAATACTTTTACTTAGTAATTGATATTAAAGGTAGTAGTATCTTGTTTATAAAAAAAACAGCATCACTTAGTATTATATGCTTTGCTTTTCAAAATTAATTACTAATTTCTAAACGAACATATCTATGTAAAAGTAATTCGTGATATTTTCCATAATATATAAATAATTATTGAAATTTGAGAAACTTCTGCAAGTACTAACTTAAAAAAAATACATATAAAATCATAAAACTACTTTTTCACTATAATTATATTATTTCCTACTATTATATTATTTCCTACTGAAAAAGTGTACAAAGTAACTAGGTTGATGACAGTGTCCCATATATATTATATAAATAAAAACACGTGTCTATTAGTGCAAAAGAACAAAAACATTAACACAAAACTATCGTTTACAAAAATAAGACAAACACAGAAATGGATAACTAAACGGATGAATAATATTAAGTAAAAAAAAAATTATACAAAGGTGCACGGTTATACAATAAATTACAGTACAGTAACAGCCTGTTAATGCCCCACTGCTGGGCTAAGGCCTCCTCCCCCTTTTGAAGAAAAGCTTATTCCACCACGCTGCTCCAATGCGGGTTGGTAGAATATACATGTGGCAGAATTTCAATGAAATTAGACACATGCAGGTTTTCTCACGATGTTTTCCTTCACCGTTAAGCACGGGATGAATTATAAACACAAATTAAGCACATGAAAATTCAGTGGTGCTTGCCCGGGCTTACACCCACGATCATCGGTTAAGATTCACGCATTCTTACCACTAGGCCATCTCGGCTTTCAATAAATTACCTAATAGTATTAAGGATATTCAGTCTGTTACTTTATACAAAAAAAAAATTAAAACACCATCTCTTAAAAGTTTTCAAGGCCTTCAAGTACTTGCATTTGTTGTGATATTGTTTTTAAAAGTTTCATTTAAATCTATTAGCCACTTTTATTCTACATTTCATCATCATCATCATCACCCTTTTCGCGTCCACTGCTGGACATAGGTCTGTCCAATGTCACGCCACTGAGCTCGATTTTCAGCTCTTAATCTCCAACCACTCGTCATCGTCACTTCACCTAGCTGGAGGGCGTCCTACGCTACGTTTGCCAAGGCGTGGTCTCCACTCCAGAACGCGTCTACTCCAACGGTCGTTGGTTCTGCGACATATGTATCCTGCCCACTGCCACTTCAGTTTACTAATCCTTTGGGCTATGTCGATAACCTTGGTTCTCTGTCGGATCACCTCATTTGGGATTCGATCCTTCAAAGAAACTCCTAGCATAGCCCTCTCCATAGCTCGCTGAGCGACCTTAAAATGGTGGACCAAACGCACTGTCAGTGTCCACGTCTCGGCTCCGTAGGTCATAACCGGTAAGACGCACTCGTTGAAGACTTTTGTCTTCAAGCATTGCGGTATTCGTGACGAAAAGACTTGACCGAGTTTTCTATACGCTGCCCAGCCCAGCTGTACTCTTCTTCGTGCTTCCCCCTCGAAGTTGTTTCGACCCAACTGCAAAGTTTGCCCAAGGTACACATATTTCTGAACAACTTCGAGAGCAACTCCGTTAAGAGCTATTGGTTCCGGACTGACGTGTTCATTGAACATTATCTTGGTTTTCTCCAAGTTCATCCGGAGACCAATTCGAGCAGAAGAATTAACCAGGCTGCTCAGCATATATTGAATGTCCTGCACGGTTTCTGCCACGATGACCATATCGTCTGCAAATCTCAAGTGCGAACGGTACTCGCCGTTTATGTTTATGACCCGCCCTTCCCAGTGCAGCGTCTTGAACATATCCTCTAATGCATTAGTGAACAATTTCGGTGAAATGACATCCTCTTGTCTCACTCCTCGATGCAAGAGGATAGGGTCAGTGCTGATTCTGTACTTTGACGGTCATAACAGCAGCGTCATGCAGGCTTTTCAACACTTGGATGTATCGCCAATCGATTTGGTACCGTTGTAAGGACTCCAGAACAGACCAGGTCTCAATAGAGTCAAAAGCCTTCTCATAGTCCACAAATGCTAAGCACAGGGACTGATTATACTCTTCGGTCTTCTGTATAATCTGCCGCACTGTGTAAATGTGGTCTATGGTTCCATACCCTCTTCGAAATCCGGCCTGTTCCGGGGGCTGAAACTCGTCAAGTCTACGCGCGAGACGATTCGTGATGACCCTAGAAAACAGCTTATAGACATGGCTCAAGAGGGAAATAGGTCTGTAGTTCTTCAAAAAGGTTTTGTCTCCCTTTTTGAAGAACATTACGACAACACTCTTGCTCCATGCCTTTGGAGTTCTCCCCGAGAATATGACAGAATTAAATATTCGTTGAAGCTGCGCTAGTAAAGATTTTCCAGCTGCCTTTAGTAGCTCCGTCGTAATTCCGTCTTCCCCGGGGGCTTTTCCATTTTTAAGTTGCCCCAAAGCCATCACGATTTCGTCTTGGATTACTTCTGGCAACTCTTCTGTGAAGGGGGCTAAAGTGGCTCTAGGATACCCAAGGTCGGGTTGAGGACGAGGCGATACTGATGTATATAATTTACCTTAGAAGTCCTGAACTTTCCTAAGAATCTCGAGCTTAGAGGCGACGACTTTTCCCTTTGAAGTGGTCAGCTTCGTCAGATGGCTGGATTTTGCTCAATCGCTTCTTTTTTAGAGCGTTTATTGGAGTTTCGGAGGTCGCGTCTTACTAGCTTTGAATTTTTTTTATTAAGATCTGACGAAGTGACTGTAGGGTTTTCACGTCGTTTTCGCATTAGCTCTAGAGACCTTTCCGAAAGTTTGGACCTCTTGCCGGTGTTTTGCGCTGGATATAATTTCGTCCCCTCGTCCCTAAGGATACCCACCACTTGGTCGAGTTCTTGGTTGATGTCAACATCAGTGTTGGTTTCCAAGGCAGCGAATCGGTTTTCCAGTTTTAACTGAAATATACTAGACTCCACGGCTTGGAGCAATTTTGGTCGGAGTGTAGACCTCATTAGACGGGCGCGCTCGAGCTTGTAGTCAATATTTAGAGTGCCTCGTACAAGTCGGTGATCACTTCCGGTATTGAACCTTGTGATCACAGAGACATCTCTAAATATTCGCCTCTTGTCCGTCATAATAAAGTCAATCTCGTTTCTAATCATAGCGTCTGGGCTTCGCCACGTCCACTTCCGTTGAGGCTGTTTCTTAAAGAAAGAGTTCATCAAAAACAGACCCTCTTTCTCCAAAAAGTTGACGAGCATTTGCCCCCTATGATTCCTGCTTCCAAATCCGTGTTGTCCTACTACCGATTCGTTGCTAGTATGTACTCCCACTTTTAGCGTTGAAGTCCCCCATGACAAAATTGAAGTGGGCCTTTTGGGTGGTGTGCAATGCCTTAGAAATGTCTTCGTACATTTCTTCCACTTCATCATCCGAGTGTGTCGAAGTCGGTGCGTATACTTGGATAACCTTGAGGCTATACCTCTTGGTGAGTCTGTTCACAAGATACGCTACCCTTGCCGACACACTGGAGATTTCTAAGATGTTGTCAGAGAGAGCCTTGTGGATCAAGAACCCGACGCCACCTTATGATGGTTGGTCTCCCTCTCTGAAGTACATAAGATGGCCGGATTCTAAGGCTATGTATCCTCTCCCTTTCTTCGGATTTCACGTAGCCCCAAAATATGCCACCCTATGTTTTTCAGCTCTTCTTCGAGCTGTGCCAGGTGTTCGTCGAGCCGTAGCGTGCGTCCGTTATACGTAGCCAGGGTCAGTCGGTGTTGGCGGCCTACCGTAACCCGGGGATTCTTAACACCCCCTGCCCCGCCCTTACCATGACCAACGCCTTGGCCAGGAACAGCGGGGCTACTGGGAACTAGGGGCCGTTGCGTATAGGTGTGTGCCATAAAAAGGTTTTGCCCGTAATCACAACGCTGGGTGAGTTGGTGATCGCAGAGCATAGCTCGTCGTACAGATGACGCTGCTGCCCATCACCGGTCTGCAGTATTTAGCTACGCCTTAATAGAATGGTTATCCTGCCATTAGTCGGTCGCCAGAGCCTCGTTTGTTAATCGGCAGGATGCACCACGTGCAGGTGAGGTTGGCTGGGAACAGCTAGATACAGTTGTGCTCCCTTACATCCCATTGGTTTATTCTACATTTAATTATAGTATTCTTTTTAAAAAATATATATCTTGTAAATTAGCTAAAGACAATAAGATTAATTGTTATCTATTTAACACAGACGATACGTGATATTGCATCTTGCATACATACTCAAATCATTAATTTACTGGTGGTAGGGCTTTGTGCAATCTCGTCTGGGTAGGTACCACCCACTCATCAGATATTCTACCGCAAAACAGCAGTACTTGATATTGTTGTGTTCGGTTTGAAGGGTGAGTGAGCCAGTGTAATTACAGGCACAAGGGACATAAAATCTTAGTTCCCAAGGTTGGTGGCGCATTGGCTATAAGCGATGGTTGACATTTCTTACAATGCCAATATCTAAGGGCGTTTGGTGACCACTTACCATCAGGTGGCCCATATGCTCGTCCACCTTCCTATCCTATAAAAAAAAAATTTGAATGAAGAGATTAATTATGTGTTGTATATATAATATTTAAGTATGTTAATCTTGTTTTCTCAAATATTTAAAGAGATTTTTTTGAGAAATAATTTCTTAAGCCATAATTATTAATGATAGTTAAAAATATACGTATACAAATAATGAGTACAAAATAGACCGAGAAACAAGTTTTTTTTCTTATGTTAGAGGTTGGCAAACGGCAGGAGGCACACCTGATGGAAAGTGACTACCACTGCCCATGGACACCTGCAACACCGGCGGGTGGCAGGTGCGTTGCGGGCCTTTATGAAAACATCATCCATCGCTGTCTATTAGTTGATAATGTAAGTTTTTAAATAAATATTTTTTGAATCAATTACAGTTTTTTTTTCAGCCATTTGCCGTCCACTGCTGGATGAAAGCCTCCCCCATAGAACGCCAACCATCCCGATCTTGGGCAGTCCGCATCCATCCCGAACCTGCCACCTTTTTTAAATCGTCGGCCCATCTTGTCACAGGGCGTCCTACACTACGTTTGCCTAAGCGTGGTCTCCACTCCAACACGTGTCGGCTCCATCGGCCATCAATGCGCCTGGAGACATGACCAGCCCACGTCCACTACAGCGAGCTAATTCTAAGCGCGATGTCGGTGACTTTAGTTCTATATTTTTTGAATCAATTACAGTTTTTTTTTCAGCCTTTTGCCGTCCACTGCTGGACGAAAGCCTCCCCCATAGAACGCCAACCATCCCGATCTTGGGCAGTCCGCATCCATCCCGAACCTGCCACCTTTTTTAAATCGTCGGCCCATCTTGTCACAGGGCGTCCTACACTACGTTTGCCTAAGCGTGGTCTCCACTCCAACACGTGGCGGCTCCATCGGCCATCAATGCGCCTGGAGACATGACCAGCCCACTTCTACTACAGCGAGCTAATTCTAAGCGCGATGTCGGTGACTTTAGTTCTATGGCGAATGTCCTCATTTTGGATTCTATCTGCCAGAGAAACCCCAAGCATCGCACGTTCCATTGCTCGCTGAGCGACCCTAAATTTGTGGACCAGTCCTACGGTAAGTGTCCACGTTTCGGCACCGTAAGTCATTACAGGTAGGACGCACTGATTGAAGACCCTGGTCTTAAGCGACTGTGGGATCGACGATTCAAAATATACAGTACTATCTATTAAATAATGTTATGTACGTTATATATATTTTATGATTTCATTATTCGTGACATTAATAAGAGTAAATAATTCATTGAATTAGCTTTGCTTTAAATAAGTTATAAATATATATAAAATGGTCAAAGTGAAATCATCTCATGTCGTATCTACGTTTTAACACAGATATACGTCGAGATGGCCCAGTGGTAAGAACGCGTGAATCTTAACCGATGAACGTGGGTTCAAACCCGGGCAAGCACCTCTGAATTTTCATGTGCTTAATTTCTGTTTATAATTCATCTCGTGCTTTTCGGTGAAGGAAAACATCGTGAGGAAACCTGCATGTGTCTAATTTCATCGAAATTCTGCCACATGTGTATTCCACCAACCCGCATTGGAGCAGCGTGGTGGAATAAGCTCCAAACCTTCTCCTCAAATAGGGAGAGGAGGCCTTAGCCCAGCAGTGGGACATTTACAGGCTGTTACTACTATAGATAAAATGAAATGACGCGATATCATTGGTCGAGATCTTGATTATATATCTATGATACAATAAAATTATATATATATATATATAGCAGTACTTGGTATTGTTGTGTTCCGGTTTGAAGGGTAAGTGAGCCAGTGTAATTACAGGGACAAGGGACATATCATCTTAGTTCCCAAGGTTGGTGGCGTATTGGTGATGTAAGCGATGGCTAACATTTCTTACATGCCAATGTCAATGGGCGTTGGTGACCACTTACCATCAGGTGGCCCATATGCTCGTCCACCTTCCTATTCTATAAAAAAATATTGATGTCTATCTGTAAATTATGTATATTACATATTTATAAATATATTAAATTAGTTACATTTTTTTGCTAAATTTAGAGTGTAATTTTATTGTTAGTTGAAACATTCTTTTTATATCCCTCTTTTATGAGAGATAAAGAGGGAAAACAATGAGGCGATACTAAGACCGTTATTGAACACAAGAACATGATTTTCAGAAAAAGCATTTTAAGCTGAATATCTGCAAAATTTCCAATTACTTTCTTTGGTAGTTAGATAGAAAACTGAAATCCGGATAGATTGAAAAAGACTGAATCCGCTAAAAGCTTGCAACGTACTATATCTGAGCTTATGCCAATGATGGAAAACATCAAATAACAAGATTACTAAATAATTGTAATTTTATCTTATTTTTTTACGCTTTTTACAATTCCTGGAGACCGTTCAAGAAGTAGACTTATTACTAAGTAGTACAACTTATTCCTGGAATAAGGCTCAAGGCTCCAGGGCTCAAATTGTGCCTTGATAATTGTGATCGCAGATCTCCCCATTGTTTCATACCTGGTCAATGCTGTTCCTATCTTTTCTTTATTCCAGTGCTCAGCTTACTAGAAGAGGCATACCCTCAAACGGGTATACCTCGGTAATACCCCCTTGAAGTCATCTCGGATCTTCCCACATTGATTACTACTGCTGTACTGTTCCTGTCTGGACCTGGCTCACGCCGTGGCCGCTTTAGTGAAATTGTGGTGGGCCAAATAGCTACTCACGACCAAATATATTCATGTTTATGACAATCATTATTGTTTTGACATTCAAAAGAAGAAAAAAACGTTTAACGATAACTCGCTAAACATGTTTTATAAGTAGGCCGAATAACTATCATTCTCATATATTTACAATAATATTGTCATATAATAACACATATACTTATACAATACACTTATACCAACGACTCACAGTTTGACTCTCGTTGGTCTAATAACTAGCTCATAAGGACAAACAAACATCAGATACTAGATAATGGTTCTGAATACAAATTCTCTGAATCAGCCCAAAGTGCTCACACTCCCGCGCCTTCAGTATGCGTCGGAATGATTTCCGGTCTTATTGGATTTCCCATTCCATTGGATTATAAGAGTAGTTGTATTTTTCCACACATTAATGTATTATATTATATTATATATAGTTAGTATCCCTTCAAAATGAACATGTGGTCCATATGGACCACTTTCTGTGGTCCATATGGCCCACTGGGTATAGCTATATAGCTATACCCAGCATTTTTGCTTCTTCAAATGTTATGCAAGCTATTATAATCCGATACGAACATACCATTTCACATTGATAGTGCTATGCCAGAAACTTTTACGCTAATACTAATAAGATTTTACAAAAGTTTTAACTTAAATAGATTAGTGAACAGATTCATTTCTTAACAAGCTTTTATTTAACTTCACCTAGTACGTGTGGGTCAGCTGAAACTTTGCACATACTTTTATTTGGTGCACGTGATAATACAATTATATATTATTCGTTTTAGCCAATTATTTTCTTCGAATATTTTTTTTTGTTTAACAATTTGTTCTAACTGAATGACATTTTAATTTTGACCTTTTTACCATATATATAAGATATATAAAATTAAAGCATCTTTAAGTATTTCTTAATATTCGTAAAACGTGAGATCATCATAGCTCGATGATCCGTATATATTATTCGCATATATTGCACATATAACAAAATATTTTCGCAAAATCCATTAAGATGAAATTACAGTTAGATCCTCTTGAAACGATTGTAATATTTTGTAACAAAGCCAAACTAAATTTGTAGAAAGTATATCGGTTTTAGTTTGAAAACAATTTTATGTTCCCACTGCTTCAAACATTTATGGCGTAGATATTTACAGCTTGTTTTTAAAAAAATATTGTTATAAGAAATATTATTTTTCAATTTCAAGTTGAGTGAGGCAGTATAACTACTACTATCTTAGTTTCTAAGGTTGGTGACGCATTGTCGATGTAAGGTGGTCAATATATCTTGCAGCGCCATTTTCCTTTGTGCCTGTAATCTCACTCAAATACTAAGTACTACTGCTTAGCGGTAGAAAAACTTATGAGCCGTTACCTCAGATGGGGTAATACAAAGCCCTACCACCTTGTAGGTATTAGATAGATCTACAAAAATATTTAACGTATAAAAAATTAAACCATCCTGTAGATATCCCACTGATGGACAAGTCCTAATATTCTCTTCTCTTGAGGAAAATGTTTTTGGATCTTATTCCACTATACTGTAGTGAGGGTTGAATATTTATGTAGCATAATATCTAACGACATATGCCTTGCTATGTTTTCCTTCACCGCCGAGCATGTGAATTATAAATACAAATTAAGCACTTGAAAAATTAGTGGTGCTGGCTTATGTTTAAACTCGCGGCCCTTACATGTTCAATCCATATTGATATTTCTTCTTAAAATTTCCTGTTTAGCATATTTATTGACAAATTCTTAAATTCTAAAGGGATCAGTTGGAATAACATCAATATTTTTAAATGAATAATTTATCAATTTTTTGTGCCATTGCATTCCTATATCGAAAAAAAAAACAAGGAAATCATCATTTTTTAATTCTAAACCACTTTTCTCCATACTTGTTTTTACGTACAAAACATACTTTTGTAACATTTACAGTACAAGGCGGACGAAAAAATAAATTTCTGACTAGCAAGCTCTCAAATTAGGACTGCGTTAGTTTTGGAGTTTGGTTTCAGTCATATGCGCTTGCGATTAAATCATTTAAAAAATATATATATATTAATAACGTTTATTTTTTAACAGTTTTTTATACAATGAACATTTTTTTTATCTCTTAATTATTGTGATTCATGTAATTTAAATATATGTACATATATATATATTTTAATTTCCATTTTCTACGAGTAAGTTGCTACTTACGCTCGAATTGACTAAAATCTAAATAATAGACTATATATATACGTAATATTTATCCGCTGGTATTGTATTACAGGCGAGTGCTGGTATATAACGCTCAATTATAAATTATGCTACTGGAATACATCAATATTCTGTTCCCACTTGAAGGGTGAGTAAGAAACATATAAATCTCTTATATGCAATAACATCTTGAGCCATTAACGCGCATTAACGTTGTAAGGAGTATTTTATATTTGTTGTAGTGCCAGTATTTTACAATTATAATTACTTCCAGTGGCCTATTTCTAAAAATAAATAAAGTAGAACCTCAGTAAGTCGAATCTCAACTCAAAAAAATGCTTAGTTCAAGCCCCAAAACTTCCCACTTTCGAAATCTAAGCCCTCTTTACCTCGAAATAATCGATCATACATATATCGCTAAACAAAAACACCGATGCTATTAATGGTGTTCCGCTTGAACTTATAATTGGGACAGGTTTTGTATGTAAGTGCGATTTTCCCTGATACAAGGCTCACGCTCCTGGCGTGGGGCCAATCCACATAAAGCGTTATTTTGTTTCATACGGACAGAAACGCGTTAATACATTCCTATAGCACTTTACGAGGATGTTTTCATTGGTTTTGGAAATGTTTGCAATTCATATACAAATATCGGAATAGTGCAAGTGTATGAAATAAAAAGGAAGCAAAGATTGTAAATATTTGGTATTGTTAAGATTTCACAATAATATAAGCCAAGAGTTGCAAGTTATTGTATGGCAAAAATTCGTTTGTTCATTGCGTGTTAGTGAATTCTTGGAACGTATTCTTAGTTATTGTTTAAAAAATAACAATGTAAAAATTCGAAGCTAAGGTACGATAGTAAATACAAACGAAGTACTAAACATATAACTAACAAAAATTTAATCATAGCTTACTAATATTATTATTTTAATGCCATTAAGCATATCATATTGTAAATACGACCATAGTCGTATTATTTATTCAGAAGTTATACAACCACTAAAACGCGAACCACCAACCATTAAATATTAAGATATATGCTAATAGCATCCATAGACTACTAACATATTTAATTATTACCTACCACTCGAATCACGCATGCATAATGGAAAGTGTCCATTGAAAAAGTTGCAATATACGAGTTCGCAAATTTTACTATTCTTCAAAAATTCATTAGTCAGTATTAAGTGTTGTATTCATCGTAAATAAAACATAATAGTAAATAAAATTATATTATAACGTGAGTCTATAGTGTTATTGTACTCGATTTAACTTCATACCAACGAAGGGAAGCGCGGTAACGGAAAGAAATAAAGAACATCATACATACATACATACATTTTTGCGTCATTTAAATTTTTCAGGTGAAGGTTCGAAACAAAATTATAACTATAAAGATCAATTAACATTTCATAACATGTACAGCCTTTCAAGTCGTAGAATTCTCTTCTCTTCTCTCAAATTCTCAGGGGAATAAATTTCAATGTGCCTAGGAAAGTATGTCCACGTTGTCCAATAAGTGTATTTTACATTAGACCATCTAAAACTAAACTAGGACAAAATGAACCTGTTGTGGACTCCATTAATAAATCCAAAAAAAAACTGGAGTTATTATTAGAATTCTAATTATTTTTATTCAATATAAATTTTAAAATTTTTCTTATTTAAATTATTTTGTTATATGTTATTAATGTGATAAATGAAATGAGTGCACTCGTTAATTATAACATTTACAGCTGTATTTTCAATGTTATTAATTATTATTATTTATTTATTTAAAAAAAAAAAAACTATAGAAATATGGTTAACAATTTTTAGTATTTCAGTTTTATAAAAAATATTGCTTATGTTATAATCTGTTAGAAGTAATAAAAAAAATGTATATGGTACCTTAAAGTGCACGTTGTGGCGCTCTTGAAGTCGCACATTTTATGTAAGTTTGAATGTGTTTTTATTATTACATGTGTAAGTGTTGTGACTGCAGATGGTCCTTAATAAAATAAATAAATAAATAAATAAATACATACAGTTACATGGTTGCGTAATACTTTTGATATTAATAACAGTAACAGTAACAGCCTGTTAATGTCCCACTGCTGGGCTAAGGCCTCCTTTCCCTTTTTGAGAAGAAGGTTTGGAGCTTATTTCACCACTCCAATACGGGTTGGTAGAATACACATGTGGCATAATTTCAATGAAATTAGACACATGCAGGTTTCCTCACGATGTTTTCCTTCACCATCAAGCACGAGATGAATTATAATCACAAATTAAGCACAAGAAAATTCAGTGGTGCTTGCCCGGGTTTGAACCCACGATCATCGGTTAAGGTTCACGCGTTTTAACCACAAGGCCAACTCGGCTTTTATTGATAATAATAATTTAAATAAATATAATTAGAACACTGCTCGTATTACTATTACAAGGCTAAGAATTTTGAATTTAAATGTCTGTCTATATTACCCAGAAGGCTATCCACATTTGAACCTTGAAAACTGTCCTCTAAATCGCCCTTATAAGTGGAAATTATTATAATGAAGGTCCACATTAACCCTGCAACCTCATTAACATAAGTTATATAAACTGTAAAGGTAAGGCAGCCGAACTCATAGAAATATCTCATATTTACAGTACAGTAACAGCCTGTAAATGTCCCACTGCTGGGCTAAGGCCTCCTCTCCCTTTTTTTTTTTTTTGAGGAGAAGGTTTGGAGCTTATTCCACCACGCTGCTCCAGTGCGGGTTGGTAGAATCTCATATTATATAGTACTAATTCTGTCTTACTGTTTTAACTATGTAAAATTTGGATTATTTCTACTTAATTTCACGTTGATTATAACATAATGAAATCTATTTACTTATTTATGGCTTCGCTTCACTGCTTACGATTAGTGTGAAATCATATATCTAAAAATATTTCTTAGTAAGCGGGTAAAAGCAAAAAAAAAGTATTATAATATACTACATAATAATAGCAAAATATTAAATTTATATTATTCGGCTTAAATACACAAATTATCCAGTTTTATGATAATATCAAATATGTCTTATCACAACGCAATTTAAATATTTATTGTATATTTTAAAAACATACAATATTGTAAAAAATATACAAATAAATTAAAAATAGCATAATCTTGAACCAATCGACTAACAGTTGGAATGGAAAAATAATCCACTCTGTTAATAGTACTGTTAGGAACTACAGCTTAGCGTCGCTGAACTTTTCACCAGTAACGAATAGATGATTGATTCCCATCGTTATGTCTACATTGATTGAATGCTGTGTACGAAAATATTAGATGATGTTGAAAATCATTGTTCAGTTTCAAATTACGCGAAAATGTGTATATATAACATTTCCTAAAAGCAGGCCTATTTCCTAAAAGCTGTGAAACTCAATATAAATCAAGGACACATTTTCAGCTATAAAAGACAGATGGCTAACTGGTCATCTGATTGTAAATGGTGACTTTTATTGTAATAAGTACCTTACTCAGTTTTAAATGTTACAGTAACAGTACAGTAACAATCTGAATGTCCCACTGCTGGGCTAAGGCCTTCTCTCCCTTTTTGAGGAGAAGGTATGGAGCTTATTCCAACACGCTGCCCCAATGCGGTTTGGTGGAATACACAAGTGCCAGAATTTCAGTGAAATTAGACACATGCAGGTTTCCTCACGATTATTTCCTTCACCGTATAACACGAGATGAATTATAATCACAAATTAAGCACATGAAAATTTAGTGGTGTTTGCCCGGGTTTGAACCCACGATCATCGGTTAAGATTCACGCATTCTTGCCACTGGGCCATCTCGGCTCTCGGCTTTAAACGTTAACGAAGCAATAATTTTAGACGACTGTTTTGGGGTACTAAATGAAAAAAATGTATATTTCTTAGCTTTTAAATAATAATTTAGGTAGACGTATACAAAAAAGCGAATTAGACCAACAAATGATTTTTTGTAAACATTTTTAGTAATTTGATATTTTCAAATTCTGATCTCTCCACTCAGTAAGCAAAGCCTGTTTGTATAGTTCGAGGTAAAATATGCCATACATAAGTATTAGGGATTCAGTTTCAGAGCGCACGAGTACTACAGCTCACTCAACCAGCTCATGTTTAAGCCTATTTGCCGGTACATGAAATTAAATACACATTTTATAAGGGTTGCTATCGTTTCAAGTGAACTAGAAGAGTGAATTTTGTAGTTACTTTATTGATGTGAGAGTAAAATTTTTAACGATTAATGCAATTTCATACGTATACTAACATATTATAAACAATTTTGTGAGTCTAAAAAATATATAATTTTTAACATATAAAATTTAACCGATTTCGAAATAAGTATGACCTTATAATTGTGATATTTTTCTTAGTTCTGTAAGGATAAATTCTGTGTCTTTTATGTATGCACGTGTGGAATTAACCGCCCGTAGTTAGATTGTATTTTAATTATTAATTGCATATAAGCATCGATTAATAGAAAAATTCTTTCTCTCTTGTTAATTTATTGTAAATATTTGGATTTTTTTTCCAGCATTTTTACTTCACTTGGTCGAAATATGGGTCAGATTTTCATTCCGAAATTCGGCTAAATAAACACTATCTGTACACTAAAGGCTCTTCTAAAGTACACCAAAGGTACGAATAATAGGAATATGGATAAATGGTTATTTAAAGCAAACCTATGCGATGAAAAACGAAGCCCCAATACTGAAAAAATATATATTGTACCCATTCTAAGGCAAGTTTTTAGTATTATGCAAATACAACTTTGAAATTTTAATCATTGTATGATTTAGATAATAAATAAATTACTATGTATTTTGCTCGTTTGCTTAGTCAATATATTAAATGCCACTTAATTACCATCCAATGAAACCATGACAACATTAATTGATGTTTTATTTAGTATAAATAACATATGTTACGGTATGAATCTACTTGATATATTTAGACTTTGTGCAAGTTTGTCAGGTTATAGGCGTGTCACTCATTTTATTCTACTTCTCCTAAGACTTTGTTCAAGATCATTGTGACAAGATGTTCAATTGACTATTATTATATTTCTGATTTTTTATTTCACCAATTTAACTCGTAAATTTATCTTAACATAATTATATATCACCCCCGTCTTTTTATTATATGTTCAGGGTACGTATACGCATAAAACAAATTTTAATTTGTCAGAAAATAATGTTATATTTTGCACTTTTTTATAGAGTAGGTAGGCGGACGAGCATATAGGCCACCTGATGGTAAGTGGTCACCAACGCCCATAGACATTAACATTGTAAGAAATATTAACCATCACTTACATCTCCACCAACCTTGGGTACTAAGATGTTTTGTCCCTTGTGCCTGTAATTACAGATGTATTGATGAGTAAGGATTATCAAAATTGATATTATAGTGAAACCTTTTCATACCATCTTAAAAAATAGATAAATCTATATTAGATACGGTTAATGCCACGTGTAAATTTATATAACAATACATAATTATTTACACCATTGTTTTATGTGAAACATCTAGTGGACAACTTTAAGGGTAAGACCGACTTGCCATCAATGTTGCCAACCTCATAGAAGCATTCTCCCCTAACACCATCTCAAAATCCCCCCGTTAACCCTGACCAATAAATTGAAACAAATACAAAATACATTTATAATATGATGTTAAAAAAAGTAAAGCAAGTACTGCAAGCAGCAGTAGTAAGCTTGAAACTAACCCGATTAAATGAAACTGAAGAGTTAATCCCCAGAGAGAATTTCTCTGAAAAAATGTTCCCCCTGAAAAACCCCTAAAAATGTTGCACCTGAAAATATCCCATTTCATTTCATCTGAAATGACCCCAAATTTAGGGGGAAAACCTTCAAGTTGGCAACACTGCTTGCCATACGGTAAAAAATGAGACGCTCATACGTGTACACTCCCTTGTGTGTGCGTGGCGCGTGGTCTATACACTTCTTTGCTATGTATTTTTATAATAATAAGAAAAATATATTTATTTCAGTAATGAAGCTCTGTGTTTTTACTAATATTATCCCATATTTTTGTTTTTAGTTTTATTTAATTATAAATTCCTTCAATATCCATTATCGATGGATTATATCTGACACGTTGACATTTTTTTAAATAGCTGCAAGCGAAGTTATGGATGAATAACCAGATTCATGACATGCGGTTAGCAATTAACAATCATAATCTACATAACATAAGCGCTTTGTTTTTGGTCGCCGGCAATTTGCATTAGTTTAAATTAAACAGCTAAATATTTATTAATTGTTGTCGTTGTTTTTGTTTTAAACATATCCAAACTCGTGTTACAAAATAACTACTCGTGCTAATTGCGTACAACAAATGAATTTGATAGTTTAAACATTGAATATACAAATCATCATTAATAATTAAAGCGCTTTGTTACAATTCATATTTCATATTAATAAGTAATTGTATTTGTGTTAGTTCGTGTATTCATAAATTAATAAAATAAGTTAAGTTTGGCTTCGTAAGTTTTCCACTGCTACGTAAAAACTATAATGGTGGAAAAATCAATGATTCTTTAATAAGATAGGTAATAAGGTATATAAGGTGACTCATTTGCTTACCTATAACAATAAAAAAAAAAGATTCTGCCGCAATTTATAACTTGGTATGGTAATAAATTTTATGACAATAATTTTACTGGTGATAATGCTTTGACCAATTTCGTCTGGGTACGTACCTGGGTGGTACTCAGATCAGACTCACTCATCAGATATTCTACTGCAAAACAGCAGTACTTGGTATTGTTGTGTTCCAGTTTGAAGGGTGAGTGAACCAGTGTAATTACAGGCACAAGGGACATAACATCTTGGTTCCCAAGGTTGGTGGCGCATTAGCAATGAAAGTGATAGTTAACATTTCTTACACTGCCAATGTCTATGGGTGTTGGTGACCACTTACCATCAGGTGGCCCATATGCTCGTCCGCCTAACTATTATATATAAAAAAAATCTCATATCATTTTTTTATTGTATTAGTAAGAAGATGTTAAGCACTCGTAAGCATTGGTGTTGTAAGAAATATTAATTATCCCGTACATCGCCAATGCGTAACGAACATTGGGGACTAAGATGTTATGTCCCTTCTGCCTTTACTTACAATTGCTCACTTACCCTTCAAATCGGAACATAACAATACTCATTATTGCTTGGCAGTAAAATAGGTGATGAGAGGTTGGTAAGGCACTACCAGCCAGACGGACTTGAACGAAGCTCTACCACCGAGTAAGTAAAGTGATAACTTACTTATTACTTAATAAAGAATTATGATAAAAACAAAAAAGACATGGAGTTGATATTGATTATTATTTTCATGCAAGATAAATAATAATATAATAATATAAGAAAAAGATAATATAAAAAAAGAAAATAACAATAATAGTAAATAAGCTAAATTACATAGAATGTTTCCTAAATACTAGATGAACAAAAGAAAAATAAAGTAGCTGCGAAATGGTCAACATTTGGTCAATTAAATAGATTTGGTCAGCCATTATGTCAACGTGACGACAATAGTAATTACTGTAATATTCTAGAATTTTCTAGACTAGAATATATAGTGCAGACAGATAAGCTATAGTCTAATTGCTTAGAAAAGTAAACGGTAAGTCTGTTCTCTATTTTTATAATTTGCAATTGTTCCACTACAAATTAAATGATTATTGGCGTGCAGCAAAATATACGTTTATTGGTTACACTTTAATGTTATAACAATCGAGGTATAGTAATAATATCTGTTCACTATAATGGAGCAGTGTAACAAAATTTGAGGTGAGGTTACATGCTAATAATATAGCGATATGATAATCCAAAATCATTTTAATTATATACAATTCCTAGTATTTGTATGTCTAGCTTTGATACGTGTAATAAATTATAATATTACTTGTAACAATACAAGACCAATTAAAATCAAACGATATGTGTCGAACATTGATCCCAGAAAAGTATATGATTTTGACACAAGTCATGTTTTTCGGTTAGTTTTCCATTTAGATAGATGACACTCAAAATTTTCTTCAAAATAATCAAATTAAAATAACATTCGTAATTATTCACAATTGCGCTATGGTTTCACCTTTCTTCTATTAAGCATTTAAGCGAAAACTTTCGCAAAGTTTGAAAACTTCCTAAATACAGTTTATAATTATCACAAAACAACTAACATTCGAATAAACGCACTCATATACACTCGGAAACTTCGACTTACACGGCTTTTCACTTATCTACGAAAACCTCAGCACCTCAATGGCGGAAAGGTCTTAGACGCAGTAGATTTGAACGACACTATAATTTTGCAACAAATAAAAATACAAACATTAAACATTCAGGAAGAAGTATTGTTTAATATAACTAAATAGCAAAAATCAAAAGGAGTAACGCCATCCATCAATCAACTACTGGATAGGCATATGCATGATAGGTGTGATGGGAAGATGCTTCTCCCAAGATGCGGTTTTTCGCCTGCCGAATCAAGTCGAGTCCTATCACCTTCCAGTCATCGATCCACTTTCCGTTTTCAAATATAGGACTTGTCAGCTCCAATCGCTATATCAAAACTTAAGTTAATTTGTAATGCCTATCAATTTTGCATCTATTTTTGTATTTAACACACTTTGTATTCATTTGTTCCATTTACTCGATTAAAAAGTTAGTATGACAGCAGCTTGTTACGTTTTAATAAATAAAAGAAAATATCGTTTCGATTTTTTTTTCGATTAAATATAAAGATGACAACTATTTTATGACAATATTTATTTTGAATTAATTCACATAAATCTCTCAAATATATGATGAACTCTAGTGGTTATCGCTTTTGCTTATGACGGCATGTTACCTTAAATATTCATTCACGTTAAATATGGAACATTACGAGTTTGGTAACTAAATCGCCTCATATCACGTGAGACACGCGTTACGGATGAATTGTACGACCATTAAACCGTAAACGGTGTGATATATTGTATAATGACATGTTGGTCGTCAAATATGTTAAAATTATTTTGTAATTACTCGGTTTTTTTCAGGATATGCAACTAATTTTAGAGGTAGCACAAACTACGTAACTTTAACTAACGAAGTCATTACATATATATACTGGTGGTAGGGCTTTGTGCAAGCTCGTCTGGGTAGGTACCACCCACTCATCAGATATTCTACCGCAAAACAGCAATACTGGATATTGTTGTGTTCCGGTTTGAAGGGTGAGTGAGCCAGTGTAATTACAGGCACAAGGGACATAAAATCTTAGTTCCCAAGGTTGGTGGCGCATTGGATATGTAAGCGATGGTTGACATTTCTTACAATGCCAATGTCTAAGAGCGTTGGTGACCACTTACCATCAGGTGGCCCATATGCTCGTCCGCCTTCCTTTTCTATAAAAAAAAAAAAAAAAAAATATATTAAAAATGATGTATGTCTTATACACTTCACTGGCAATGTATACATTAAGACAATTCATGGGTATGTATATGGTAGTAGTTGGGTAACTACTGTTTATATATTTTTAATAACTAAATAATATATATAGATGAAATATCCTAAGAATAAACACAAGAGCTAGAATATTTTAAAAAGTAAAATTGATGACCAGTATGTGACAAAGCTGGGATAAGGACGTAACTATGTTTATGTTTATCTTTAGATAATGTTAAAAATAATAATACTGCATTTTGAAAATCAAAAGTAAATGTATAGTTTATAATGTCTAATGTACGCAGATTTGACATACAAATAAATGCAAATATATTTTATTATATAATCTTATTTTCTATTCACTAATAATATTAAAGCGAAATTAACATTTTTTTTTATATTTGATATTTATATTTGATTTTTATATTTGATATTTGTTCAATTTAATATTTTTTTATATTTGTTAGCTCAAACACACACCATTTAATGTTCTTATACTGGAACAATTCAAATTAAGCGTTCTACCTCTAATGAAAGAACAATTTCCTCACTTTGCATCTAAAAGGAACTTATTTTCAAGGCAAAAATTAAGCAACTTCTAAAGCAATAAAAGCGGGAAGAACACGAGCCATCTCCAACTTCCTGCTAATCGACAAGGGTTAAGCCGTTCCAAGTTTTCACATTTGCAGAAATAATTAAACGAATCCCCATTTCCTGAAACGAAAGCCTACAGAGTCTTCGCATACTCTGAAGTTATATAAAATTGTTTTTTTTTTCGAATCCAACCCATCGAAGCCAACCCATTTGCGATTTATCAATGTACATATTATCTAACATTTAAGCTTTGTCATCATCAAATAACAGATGAGGATATATATTTTTGACATTGTATTGTGAATTATATTATACTTAAACAGCTTTTTTTAGTATTTTTAGACTGTCGTCTACGAGTTTTCTATCAGCCAAATCTCAGCTCATTACTCTGCAAGTAAAGCAAATCATGTTAGTAGTACTAAATACATATAGTATATTTATTTACATTTTTTTCATAGCAATGTTATAAAGCTTTAATTAGTCGCATATGTGCGCAGTCTCCATTGGTAGGTGAAATTGAACGTGCTTGAATTGCGATCTCCCTAACTATTTACCTTTGGATCGTTATTGAAAAACTTTAGACATATAGCCGTTCTGAATTATAAGAAAGTTACTAATTGAATTACGAGAAATATTCATAATAAGTACTTATGATAACTCTCTAGGCTTCTTTTTTAGAATTCATATTCTATAAAAAAAAACTTAAAAATAGAATCTAAAATTAAAAAATGATTAAGATAAATGAAACATGAAATAATGTTGACATATAATAAATATAATTTTTTGCTTATATGTTAAACATGAGTAGCGAGTAAAGCCACAAGTACCACCAAGTTGTCTCGCGATTCATTTGAGCCAATACGAGTAATTCATCTTGTGCTCGGAGTTAAGCATAACAACTTATACTTATCGGATGAAACTCGGTTCCATTTGCAAATCACCAACCCGCACTAGATTAATACGGTGGAATAAGCTCGAAAACTTATTAATTAAGGACCTTCAAGGTAATATTTTCGGGTTTGACTTGACTGCCTCGTTGGTGGCTAGATATAAGGCCCCGAACCCGGAGGTCCTGTGTTCGATTCCCAGGTTGGGTCAATAATAAGTTATTGGGTTTTTCTGTCACAAAATTCGCAATAGCAGCCCAGGGTTTGGAAGTTGGAAGCGTGTACTCTCCCTTGCCTCGGAGAGCACGTGAAGCTGTTGGTCCTGCACCTGAACTCTTTCCGGTCGTGTCGGATTGCCGTCCCATCGGACTATGAAAGTTAGGGAATAGAGAGTGCACCTGTGTTTGTGCACACACTTGTGCACTATAATATATCCTGCGCAGTTGGCTAATCTCTCTTGAGATTGGCCGCCGTGGCCGAAAACGGTCTGGAGGACCTTAATATTTTCGGGTTTTAACTGTGTTAATGTTTATAATTGCCGTTATTTATATATTATTGATATGCCTTTCAACTAGAGAGTTGAAAGTTTGCAGAGGCAAATAGGCCGTTACATATCTGCTGTTATATTTACTCAAACTATTGAATACACTAAGATCAATAGAACACCAGGTGCTTTGTGATTAATTAATAATGTTATTCAAACCAATTATAATTAGATCTTGTTCTATATATCTCAATTTTCATTTAATTGTATCTTTTATTTACATTTTATTTATATTAATGCTGAGTAAGTCAGTGAAAGCTGAGATGGTAAGTGGTTAGAACGCGTGAATCTTAACCGATGATTGGGGGTTCAAATCCGGGCAAGCAACACTAAATTTTCATGTGCTTAATTTGTAGTTATATTCATCTCGTGCTTGACGGTGATCGTTGAAAAGGTCCTGTGAAGAAACCTGCATGTGTCTAATTTCACAGAAATCCTGCCACATGTGTATTATCTACCTACTTACCTACCCGCATTGAGCAGAGTGGTGGTTTAAGCTCCAACCGTTCTCCTCAAAACAAAGGCCTTACCCCAGCAGTGTTACTTTAAGTCAGTGAAATAATTCAATTGTTTGTGTGCAAGAGATAATTGCGTAAATAATTAGAGAACATTGGGCATGAAACGATCGCCTCCTCGCTATTTCTTTACTATATTTAAATTAAGGAAAAAGAACAATAATGAAAAAAAAGATTGAGTTCTTGACGCTGGTTCTTCTCAATTAAAGCTGTTTTCTTCCAAGTTTACTTTAAGTATCAAAATGTAAGGGTAATTAAGTTGTATGTTGAATAAGTATTAATAATTGAAAGTTCCTTATAAATTATTTCATCAAATTAATTACTTTGTATTATAAATAAAGAACAGTACCTATAGTTAATGGAATAAACAAATAAATAACGAAAATTTAAATAGAGATATTGTGTATATTCATAAGCAGACAACGTACTTGTATAATTAATTCAATTCCGAATCCAAATCTAATCAGGACTTTTATTGGCCAAAGACATCAAAGAAACGTTTTCGAAAAATCGTAATTAAAATTTTGAACTACCTAGTCTTAAAAAGATTTCATTAACAACCAACAAATCAAACAAATCAATGTTTAACTAAATGCCCACTAATCAACGTGCATAAGTAAGGCCGTGAGTTTTTAACTCTCAAATAATAAATTTAAGTCTTATATTTAAAATAATTAATTAATAAGCCAAAATAGTCAATACAAGATTATATAGATAACAAAAAAAAATACGTAACATCAATATTTGTTGTTTTTTTATTATTATTTTTAATATTATAGGTAGGCGGACGAGCGCTTTTTCGCTGATGTTAAGCATCGAAACGGTTAGGTAGGATGTAGCACGCTGCCTATAAGAAACCTGTTAACTCTGGATTTGAAGACACTAACATTGTACCTATCAGGAAATACGCACTCTGGCAAACATTCCATAGTTTCGCAGTGCGAATGATGAATGTGGATTCAAAGCGCTTCGTACGTAGGCGGGGAATTTCCACTGTGTACCTATGGCGCTTTGGTCGCGCTTGCCTGGCTGATCATAGATATTGGCATTGTAAGAAATGTTTACCATCCCTTACATCGCCAGTGCGCCACAAACCTTGGGAACTAAGATGTTATGTCCTGTGTGCCTGTAATTACACTGGCTCACTCACCCTTCAAACGAGAACGCAACAATACCAAGTGCTGCTGTTTTGCGTTAGAATGTATGATATCTGATGAGTGAGTGGTACCCAGACGAGCTTGCACAAAGCGATTTTAGACTGGACATATAAATTAACTTGTATTTTCTAATATTTAGAAAGAAAACTGGTGGTAGGGCTTTGTGCAAGCTCGTCTGGGTAGGTACCACCCACTCATCAGATATTCTACCGCAAAACAGCAATACTTGATATTGTTGTGTTCCGGTTTGAAGGGTGAGTGCGCCAGTGTAATTACAGGCACAAGGGACATAAAATCTTAGTTTCCAAGGTTGGTGGCGCATTGGCTATAAGCGATGGTTGACATTTCTTACAATGCCAATGTCTAAGGGCGTTTGGTGACCACTTACCATCAGGTGGCCCATATGCTCGTCCACCTTCCTATTCTATAAAAAAAAATAGACCTCTTATTTAATTTGTGGTAAAGAGTAACTATTCTCCTCGGTAATATATATTATACTAAAATGATGATTTAAACGCGCCTAACCGAGCCAACTTGATCAAAATATTACTTGATTTTAATTTTATAAATGTTTATCTGACACATTTTGTTATAATTTGATTTCTGTGTATATGTGATTTTTCATTTCTGTTACAGTGCCGATGCTTTCAGACTCCTGTTATATATAAATGGCACCGTGTTGTTTTCGTTGAAAACAAACGAAAGGTCCTTTCAACGTGTCAAAGGGTGTTTACGCGCGTGGAACCAACAATAGGATTTCATGCTCAATAGTACGCGACTCGTCACAATCTTTTCATGATTCGTATTTAGAATCAAATTTATATTTATACGTTTCTGTATCTATCTTCCTTGCTATATTTTGTTCCTATTTTTATCAATCGATTTTCTTTTTTGTTTTTTTATTTAGTAGCTGTAGACGAGATTTAGTTTGCCAATTCTTACAATAATAAATGAAATTATAATTTTTTAAAAAGCTTCTCCAACTTCTGTAACTTCTCCAAATGGTTTTAACACTTTTGCGTCATTAATAGAAAAAAAATTATAATCTTCTAAGGATATTTGGATATTGATGGACATATTCAGAAAGCCTAACGCGCAAGGTTATTTTAAAATAAATTTAAATATAGCGACTTAAAAGTTTTGATATTAGTTAAAAACCAATGATTCTTTAAAGATAACATGTCGTCAAAATTGTGATACAATATTATATCTGCATTTCTTTACTGTTATCGTAACGTGAATTTTAAGATTTGTTTTGTCATGCGTACTGAATGATTTTTGAATACAACTTTTGTCTCTTTAAAAATATATTTCAAAATTGTATATCATTAAGTAAAATAGTATTAATACTTTTTAGTACAATCAAAATTTTTCAATCTAGGATTATAAGAATTGTGATATGTGTAATGCTTATATCCAAACCGTTTAACCCGTTTGTTCATTTATTTCAGGTCGATAAATGTTTTATAGGTATGTTCATACGAAATCATTTTCGTCTGCAATTCTTATATTTAGATCGTAAACAAACTTGAGCTATCTAACATCCGGTTCTAGAGTTCAAGAAAATCCTCTTTCAATTCAAGAAATTCCATACACGTGTTCGAAATTCGAAATATTAAATGTGCATTATTCATGTGTGGTATCCATCTTGTGGTGCTGGAGCTCCGCAATAACGCGTTGCAAACTGGAAATGTTATTCTAAAGAGCTATATTTCACCAAGTGTCGGTTAATGGTATCAGTTTAATAGCACTTGCACAAATATTTGTGTGTGTATATCTTTTAATAAAAAATGCTAAATATTTTTTTACTCAAACAATCAATTATGTGCTACTAATGAGTTGCTGCTTCAATTATATTTTCCAATCTTTTCAGATAAAATAAAATACAACAGTATTTTTATTTGATACACTGAGAACTGTAAAAATTAAATGTGTTTTTCTGACGAATTTTCATTGCTTCATTTTGGTGATATTTCTGGTTTATATATTTTATATAAACTAGTAATCGAATGAACGCATCTCTCATCCTGGATTAAAACATAAGCTTGAAGGTAAGCTGCTTAAAAATAGAGAGATCATTAACTAGAGCGGTTAATTATTATTTAAAGTACCATTACTATGCGAATAAAGTTATTTATAATCCTCTATGTATAATAATACATATTGTAAAATGAAATATACAGAAATATATGACAACCGCCTTATTGGTCTAGTGGGGAGTACATCATGAGGCTAAGATCTTGAGGATCTAGGTTCAATTTACGCTATTAAAAAGTAATTGCGCTTTTCTCTCAAAAATACTTAGCAGTTTTCCGGTGTTTGAAATTGGTCAGTGCTAACAACCCATGCCTCCTGCGCCATGACTCTTCAGTCGTGTCAGGTTGCGGTCCCATCTGGTTATTCAAATGCACCTGTGTTTGTGCACATACTTTTGCACTTTAATATCGCCTACGTCAAGAGAGGTCACCGTTGCCAAAATCTGTCAAATATTTTGATAATTTAAAATTCCTTAGTCAATTAAACTTTATATTCCTTTTTGGTTACATAAAATCACTCAATATTAAGCCTCCCTATATATTATAATTTGCCAGGGCAGAGAGACGCGTCGAAAAGATTTACTTTACGAATGGTGTCCATAAATTACATAAGAAACCTGTTCTAAAACTACCTTTAGCGGCGATAAGATTCTGGTTTCAAAATTATTACTACGCTCGATACACTCGTGGATTGTTTTAACTATAGATAAGTTAATATTTTAGAAGTTCCATGTGTGTTGTTTAGAATAACATTTTTATCACCTTTTTGATTATTTTTTCTTGTGAGAAATAAAGTTCAAACATTTTCCGATGATAAGTTATAAATTTAAATTTAAAAATGAATGAATGAATAAAGCAATGGCGACTACGAAGATAGAAGAGAGAGAAGAAGATTTCAGACTATAATTTTAGAATGGCGATCCATAATTGAGGTGTCACTATCACAGACAGGCTGGCCAAAAACCAGGAATCTAGAATTACATTAATAAATACATTTATTTTTTATCAAATAAAATAATTTAAATCACACTGCTTAAAGCGCATACTAACTCCAGCTTTATTGTATAAATAAAACTTTATGTTTTGACACCATTTCCAATGTTTAATATCCAAGGTTTGAACCCTTTCTCTGATATATACTCTCTTAGATTGGAAAGATTTCTTTTTGATTTATTGCCTAGAGCGAGTGTCTTGTGATCTCCTCGAGATACTGTTTAGGATTTCAGGGTCTCGCCCTGAAGGTACAAATAACCGCGTATTGGACGTTCTTTACCGATCCAATTTCGTTTTGGCTTGTTTTGTTCAGTGAAAGACGAAGTAATTACGAGTACAGTAAGACTCAGGAGGAGGTGGGCCACCGCCGAAGTCATTGGCTTTTACCATTGTTTTTACTTTATTTTGTTCTCCGATAACACGTTTTGGGTAACAGAAAATTAGCTTTTATTTAATAATTATATGGTCCTTCAGCAATCTCTTCATTTTAAATTTCTGATTTAAAAAAATATATCTGACGTTGCAGCTTGTCGAATTTAGTGTATAAACGCTGAGCTTCAAAGGTAGCTCAGCAATTTCAATAAATTTATATAAATAATTGTTACATTTAAAAATTCTAATTAACATCTGTAACTTTATACGAATGAACAAATATGATAATTTAAATAAATAAACTACAAATAATAACAACTAAGGTTCTTATTTTGTGTGTAGGTTAACCAATCAAAAGATTTCCTCTCACGCTCCTCACTTCGTATATTCAAGGGTAGTATTTATCGGTATATCAGCTGATTGTCAAACAGTCAATCATTGTAGGAATAGGAATTGTTCAACCGGTGCATTTGAAATAAACATAAAAATCCAAATGTTACATAAAAACTGCCTACGAATTTTTTTTTATTGAAATACTTAGTTATTCTTTAGTTCCATTACAGTTATGTACTGATTTTAAAGCTATTTCTTCTATCTTCATTTAAAACATGAATTATAAGAATAATAGCTTTAACTTTGAAAATCATAGTTAAAAGTATTTAAAAGTTTACTCTCGTACTTAAGTATTATGAAAACATATATTCAGAACTTACACCGCACAGAACTTATAAATATCTTCAAAGTTAATACATATTTGCTTCATTTTAATGAAATACTTATTTAAATTGAATTCCAAGTTTTAGATTTTATAAGCGGTATAGAATAATACTCATATAATATAAAACTATAACAAAATTCCACGTAAAATTATAGCAGTTTAAAGCAAACGAAGAGCTCCAACTTAAATTAAGTGCCGAATAAAAGTCTGAAAGTATTTAAAAGGGAAAATTTAAAACATTTTTCGAGTTCAGTCATAATGAATGGGCGCGAAATCGGAGCGATTGGAATTTAGTGTTTTTTCAACTCGTTGGTTTGAGACGAGCTTCCTTCTGTTATTAAGATAAATACAGATTTAACTAATGGAATAAAATCATTCCAATGTTTAGGATATTTTTTTAGAACAACAACCAACTGTATCAAATATTCGACCAGTAGCTACCAATTTGTCACTGTTCATGTACATTTTCTATCAATAGGATAAAAAATAATATCCTTGTAATTGCTTATTTTTTTTCTTTATTATATAGGTGGTTAAGATTCCCACCTATATAACCTTCTCCTCATAAAAGGAAAGGAGGCCTTAGCCCAGCAGTAGGACATTCAAGGCTATTACTGTATATAGGCTGATGGGTTTGGTAGTAAGTGGTCATCACCGTCCATAGACATTGGCGCCGTATGAAATAATCACCTTAAATCACCAATGCCTTACCAACCTTGGAAACTAATATGTTATGTCTCTTGTGTTTGTAGTTCCATTGGCTCTGTCACCCTTCCAATCAGAGAATAACAATACTACGTATTGCTGTTTGACGGTAGAATATGTAATGAGCGGTATCTACCCAGAGGGGCTTACTAATAAGTAAAGTATTTTAAATTAATAAGAATATAAATTATTTATGTCTTTGATCTCATCTCTTAAATAACTATTAATCAAACTAGAGATGCCCCTGAAAACGTGACCATAGATTTCGGACTGTTTAATTAATATCGTGCTCGGTGGTGAAAGAAAATATGATAGGAAAACCACGTATAACTGTTTCCAATATTCATTTTATGAAAACAGCCTTTTTTTAAATATTTTAATTAACAATTATCGCCTTGCGTTATTTTCGATTACAATAGTTAAACATTTTTATTTATTTTAACATTCCTTTTTTAATATAAATATAATGTTTTTACAACAAATACATTTTAATGATAAGCATATTATATATTTTCAAATAAAAACAACCACAAAGCCCCTGATTAAATGTATACGGCAAATAAAGCCCCAGTTAACAAAAGCTTATTTTTATTTTCATTTTATAGAATTCAGTTTAAAAAAAATTAATGCGAAAATTTGCTGTTCTGTTTTGATCTATAACGCGATTTCCGAATATGATCGTAGTTTCCGCCTAACATACCAGTTTTGCCGGAAATACACAATGAATAAGAGCTTATTAGCTTCACTCAGAGAGCTTATTTAGTGTAACTTAGTAGTTAATTTGTGTTTTATGTGTGTGTGATCAAACAAAATTTAAATAAATGTAAATATTTTATTAAAATTATAAGTATTAAGGAAATGTTAACATAAGAATTATTTTCATTAATGCAAATTAAATTAAAAAATAGCTTCTGTATAAATATCACGAGCAATTGTGGGATGATTATTAGCAGCATTTCTCGGCAAATCATAATTTTGATTATTTAGACGAAATTTGAAATGAATGATTGGTTTGATTGTTTATTCAGAAACTACTAATCCGATTTATGTGAAACATTCATATTGCTGTAGTTTTTATAAATATCAGCCCGGGCGCTTTTAAAATGAAAGCAGCTGAAACTATAACACAATCACAAAATTTTTTACTGAACATTTTATACAAAATTAAAATGTTTATAGATAATAATTAAAAATTAAAAGCTAAAGTAATCACCCAAAAACATAATTTATTGGTAAATCAGCTTATAAGTAGAGATGGCCCAGTGGTTTGATCGCGTGAATCTTAACCAATGACCGTGGGCAAACACCACTGAAATTTCATGTGTTTAATTTGTTTTTATAATTCATGCCGTGCTTTACGGTGAAGTAAAACATCGTAAAGAACCCTGCACATTGGTGATGGTATACTCCTTGACCGTCATTTGCGCCGGAAAAATAATAGTGCAAATGTAGTTATTCAAAAACAATACTATTTATCCTCACTCTCGTAATCCAATGGCAAATCCGACATGACTGAAAAGAGTTCAGATATAAGATCAACGTGGCTTACGGCTTTTTGAGCAAAAATAAGTTTTTATGTTATTTCCTAGACGAGTGTGTAAACATAACTAATAGTCAAAAGTTAAAGTCAAAAGTTGTTGGTGGGGAATGTGGTGTGGTAGAATAGGACTTTGTGTACTCAAAATTGTACAAGAAATATCTAAGCAATGTGAACCCCGTGACAAAAACGACGAAACAATTCCCTTAATCACATATTTACACCGCTCTTTATTAGAATATAATGAAAAATTCTTATTTTTAAGCAAAACTTTATTCTGGTCGTTGGCTGAGTTTTTATGCACGTTATTTAGTGTAAAATATATTTTGCATATTTTGAGAGCGGCGTACTTTTAAGTTACGACGTCGAAATAACTTTATACACATTTTAAATCCCTGTACAAGCAGATTAGCAAGAAAACGAAGTTGGTTTGCAATTTTTGCATCAAAGAATCACGTCGCTATTTCGAGAAATAGTTACATACGATTTCATCCCAAGTAATTAAACGTCGCAACATAAAATAAATTTAACTAAAAAACTTTGTGGGTCCCAATTCCCATCATTATATCTTGTACAAATTTATATGAAACTATATATCCTTAATTTTATTACAAAAATAATTATCGAAAACGCTTTTTTTATAGAATAGGAAGACGGACGAGCATATGGGCCACCTGATGGTAAATGGTCACCAACGCCCTTAAACATTGGCACTGTAAGAAATGTTAACCATCGCTTACATCGCCAATGCGCCACCAACCTTGGGACCTAAGATTTTATGTCCCTTGTGCCTGTAATTACACTGGCTCACTCACCCTTCAAACCGGAAAACGGTTTAAGGGTTTGTCTCTAATGTAATCCATTGTCAGATTTTATTGAATTTATATGGGAATAATAAAATATATGATTTGAGTGGTGACCGGTTCACCAAGCAAACTTACTATTAGAACAAGTAATATTTGTCAAAAGCATTAAATCTATAGAGGGCATTTTAAATAACTCTGATACTGGCTTTGACATGGATTAATGCTATTTTATGCCACATGACGAAATAATCTGAGCTCATTTGGCAAAACTCAAAGCCCTCAATAAATATTTTTACATAACCACAATTTTATCTTTATTTTATGTATTACACATCATTAAGTATAATGATAATTTAATATTGTTAAACATTAATTGATAAATTTAATAAAGTATTTATTTAATAATTTATTGCACAACATACAAATAACAGATGATTTAACAGAAATAGAAAACAATGAATTAAACATCAAATGCGCAAAAGCGGTCTTATCGCTTATAGCGATCTCTCACAGACAGCCTTTGCTGAAAAATTATTTGCAAAATAACATATAAGTGAGTTTGTATATGAGAAAATTGATAACAACTACAACATAAAAAACATTTATATTAAGGTCAACTTGGTGGTAGGGTTTTGTGCAAGCTCGTCCGGGTAGGTACCACCCATTCATCAGATATTCTACCGCAAAACAGCAGAACTATTTATTAAGGTATTGTTGTATTCCGGTTTGAGAGGTGAGTGAGACAGTGTAATTACAGGCACAAGGGACATAATATCTTAGTTCCCAAGGTTGGTGGAGCATTGGTAATGTAAGCGTAATGGGTGTTGGTGACCACTTACCATCAGGTGGCCCATATGCTCGTCCGCCCACGTATGCTATAAAAAAAGGTATAACAATAAACTACACATTTCTTAACATCCCAATAATATGCATATAATAATAATAATAATAATAATAATATCCTGGGACATTTTTCACACACGGCCATTTGATCCCAAATTAAGCTTGTACAAAGCTTGTGCTATGGAAACCAGACAACTGATATACTACATATACTACTTTTTTTTTGTAAATACATACTTATATAGATAATAACACCCAGACTCAGGACAAACAGACATGTTCATGCACACAAATGTCTGTCCTGGGTGGGAATCGAACCCACAACCTTCGGCGTGAAAGGCAAGTGTCTACCAACCACGCCAACCTGTTCGTCAAGCTCGTCAAGGCTCTTCAATAATCACATACATTATTATTAGGAGTATTAAATCAAAATATATACAAATATATATACAGTACAATACTATTTTATACATTTGAAAATACATTATTTATAAATGGACAAATAATAGCTTTAAATATTCTATATAATGTGACTACATTCAAATATGTTTAAATAATATATAGACAAGTAATTAAACTGAACACTCTGATTAACTCATTGTATCCAAGAAGAACAATAACGAAGCGGACATGATCGAGTATTAAAAAAAAAACAGCAACATAAAGCAATGTATCTTATTTATCGAGTTAAAAGTTTTTCAGTTGGAAGCCAATGCGAGTTATTGACTTATGGAGTTTTCAACTGCAGTGCTGTAAACTCAACCCCGTAAAATACAAAGTTTGTTCGGGTGATTCGTGTTTATCTTATAAACTAAAAATTGACACGATATTTATTTCTGAAAGTATAAATCAGTAGCGTACGTACTATGCTTAATTTATTTTAATACACTTAATTTAGATAATTATTTATATTACAATAAGTACTTTTTTTAAATGTAGAATTTAATGTAACAGTGATGCTATTTTTTAATATCAAATATACGAATTGCTAATTCTTTTTTCCATTAAATTAAGCTTAAACCATTTCTTGGATGCGGATGACAAAAAAAAATATAGCAGACCACAGTTAAATCTCTTAAAAGCCTCTATATCATGAAGCTTTTTTATTTATATTCATATTGATTTTAAGAAAAAAGTAACAGTCTGAAAACGTCTTATAGTTAGTCAAATGTAGGAGACATTCTCCTCTCCTGTCATGTCCTCAAAGAGATATAAAATGTAAATATCGTTAACAAGCCTAATGCATTGAACAAATCAACTCCAAAATGGACATATATAATAATCATAATAATAATCTTTATAATGAAAAGCAATAACAGGTTTCCTCTCAATAATTTCTAACGCTAAAAGGCATAAATATAAATATAACACATGAAAAATTAAAAACTCGTAACTCAAATAAATACAAGTATTTTTTTCATTCGGCCATCCCAAATCCGACGTAACAAACCAAAACTTATTCTTGATATAAAAACAAACAAAAATACGCCAGTACATTGCAGTCTAATTGATTTAAGACGGTAGTGTCGGGTATATCGTTTCATTTACAAAGTTTCCAACACTGAAGGAGTGGTGCAAGTTTGATTATCCGTGCAATTAACTGCTTATACAGCGCAATTATAGTTACAATGTATATTTTATAATAGCGTTTTATGTACTAAATGTTTTCAAAAGGATTGACTGCAGAACTATAAAGAAAATACAACTTAGATTGTGTGGTGTATAATAAAGCAATATCTTTGTTATACTTAATTTTTGATATAAATTGTGATTATAAAACAATATATATATGTGGGTTCGATATCCACCCAGGCCAGACATTTTTGTGCATGGACATGTCTGTTTGTCCTTAGTCTGGGTGTATCTATATAAGTATGTATTTACATAAGAAAAGTATTATATGTATTATATCAGTTGTCTGGTATCCATAGTACAAGCTCTGCTTAATTTGTGATCAGATGGCCGTTTGTGAATAATGTGCCAGGATATTATTATTATAATCAATAAACTCAAAATCTCGTTAACTGATTTTAACATTTCTTTTATCTATAGCAGGCTACATTATCGACGAGTAAAATAGGCTATATTTTTCAAAAAAAATTACAGATTCCTACGAAAATAGCAATAACGTAACCCAAGTTATATTTTTTTCTTTAAAAGTCATTATTGGCGTAAAAAATATAGTTTGTTATTCCGTGCGAAGATGGGGCAGGCCACTAGTTTTATAATAGTACTAGTTTTATAAAATTAGTTAATTATATTCCAAATAACTTGTAAATAAACATGGAGTGTATTTGGAGCCTTAATATTTTTTTAAATATGATTCATCTAAATTTTATTCAGCTGAAATTATTACATATATATTATTATATCGAAACTAATTGTTAAATGTAACCTGAGATTGTATTGTTTTAAAAAAAGTTATCGATCTCAATATCATTTAGTATAATAACTTAGCACTTGAACATTTACTGAATATATAAGCAGATAAACACCAAAGCTATTATTCAGCAAAGTATTCTTCGCTAAAAACGCTGCTACGCGATATCGTCTACAACTGCAGCTACGGTGTAGCAATCGCTATAATAGTCAAGTCGTATTTTGTTTCTCGAGAGAATATAATATCAGGTATAGAATAATAAAATTATAAAAGCTTAGAAGACTGTTTGCTACACTGTTTTTGCAGTCTACGGTGACCCATTTTAGGAGTTCTAACGGCTTCCCATTGCTGGACCGCTTATTTTTACTGATCTAACTGAATATATTTTCGTCAAAATTTATTTGGTCAATTTATAATATATACCGTTTAACTTTCAATATTTTTTGCAACCGAGCACGGCATGTAGCTAACATAGAAGGATTATGTTTGTATAAGATTCAAATTTGTTTATTCAATGTTTTTATTCAATAGAAATAATTAAATACCACTTGATAGGAAAAGAAAATATCCAGACTAGAGAAAAGCCAGCAGGAGAAACTCAGCGGGTTTTTTCTTCATTTTTTATTGTGTACACTTATCAAAAGAAATAACAAAGGTATGGTCAGGAGAAGAGTGTTTTTTAAAACCCGTTATCATAAAGTTTTGCATACACGTCAGGAGTACAGTAAAATAA
Source organism: Nymphalis io (assembly GCF_905147045.1). Taxonomy (NCBI): domain Eukaryota; kingdom Metazoa; phylum Arthropoda; class Insecta; order Lepidoptera; family Nymphalidae; genus Nymphalis; species Nymphalis io. The sequence continues at coordinate 4,382,807 of NC_065910.1, read as the reverse complement.
TTTGGTGAATCCGCGGGTGAGAACTAGTACATAAACTCATTAATTGTATAATAATCACCTGCATACAAAGGATACCAAATTTTTATAAATTTTACAATAAATTTAGACAAAATGACGGTTTTGATTAATTATGAACAATTTCAATTAAAATGAATATAAATACAGTCGGTTACGTCAAAGGTGGTATGGAATTTCGTTACCCACAAGATCGTCGACTAAAGCTGACAATTAGTCAATGGCGGACGCATAAATTATACCTTCAATTAGTTACATTGATGGCTGACGGTGATTAGATATCCTCATGGGAATATAGGTCACAATAGAATGGTCAAAGACACGAGTACGTATTAGTTGTTTCTATTATTGTTGCAAAAAATATCACTTTAACAAAAAAAATAACTTATTTTTATGAAAAAGTTAGGTGGACGGGCAAATAGGCATTCGTACTGTAAGAAATACTAAGCATTCCGTATATCGCCGATGTGCAACATTGGGATCGAGGATGTAATTACACTGGCTCACTCGCCCTTTAATCTAGACCACAACAAGACTAAATATTCCTGTTTGGCGGAATAATGAGGGGGTTGTACTTACCCTACGACCTTACATAAAATAGTACCATTGTTATACACACAGAGATTTTGTTTACTTTGATTACTATTTATTGATAAAATATATAAGAAACTAGATATTGTATAAAATAACACTCCCTCGCTTATTTGAAATTTATGCAATAAAACATAAATATTTAACAAACTACAATGTTATTCTATTATCAATATATTATAGGTACAGGGGACACCTGATAGTAAGTGGTGTGAATTAAAAGCACAATTAAATAATCCTTAATCATATTATAAATGCGAAAGAGAGTGTTTATGATACGCATTCATGTCTAAACTACTCAACCGATAATGATTAAATTTTTGTATTCACGCTATCAGAAATGAAAAAGGATACCTAATAACATATCTTGATTTTTTTAAATGAATTATTGTATATGACTTTTGATGGTAATTTAAAAACAAAACCAAAGATTGAAGGCTGCCCGCAAGACGTTGGTCGGCCGCATTGGACTATTACTCATTGGTTAGCGCATAAATTATACGCCCAATTAGTGATATTGATGGTTACCAATCATTATACCGATATATATGAACGTATAACATGATTGAGCGTTTGTTGACTGTTGAGTTTGCTTCTGTTATTTTACGTCGGTAATGGTAGGCATTAGTTGGCAATAGTTGGTGAAAAAATGTGCTCGTTTTAATGGAAAATTAGCCAGTATACTAAGAATATACGTTTATATCTTGTCTTTGACTTTGACCGTGTTATAATTAGCTTATTAAGCATTTCCAAATACAGCCATTTACACAGCTGACTGTAGAAATGTTTCAATCTCTTTTTTTCTAAATTGCATCAAAAAAGATTAAAGTATCATACATTACCTTAAACTGTTATTTCTGAGTTTAATTTAATGGTATCTTGGAATTTTTGCGCATGTAAAGACAAACATATAAAATAACACATTATACGTTAACAAATATAATGTTGAGAGTTTATTTATTAATTTATTTTATAAATTACCATAAAGTTACAATATATAAAAATTATTATGACTTATAAATTGTTGAGTTGCATACGGAGCGACCTTAGGATTAATTAGCTATCTCTTTTAAATATTATTCTGAGTATTTGAAATAGATAATCTAGATAGGTGGTGTGGTCATAAATATACATGTAAATATCTACCAACTAATATTTATACAATACCAAATTTGTAGTATAGTAGCACACTAACAAATATTTTAAGAAAATAAATTACTAATATATGATACGAATAAATAAATTCGTCTTAATTTTTATTCCGATTTTTTATTTTATTTTTATCAAGCACTTGTATTTTTCTATTTTCAGTGGAAGAGCATTCCATAACTATGGTATATAATTAAGAATTGATTAAAGAAATCAGTACATTAGGGTATTGATGCTTACTAATTGATATAACTCAAGCAATGCAACACAATACAGTCAGAAGTCTCACGCGGTGACGCTGTTGAGGCAAGTTAGGCCCACAGCAAAGAGTTAATTCGAAAAAAAAACTAGTCGGAATATATAGTTGTTAAAAAACTCCAATTTTGTTTGTTTTTAATAATTAAATAATATAAACTCATTATTATACATTAAATAAAACCATCCAGTTCCATCTTGCGAGTTAAATTAGAATGAAATTAATTTTAAACCAGACTAACGAAAAAGGCACGACACACAGGACTTACGGCTTAATCCAAATTAATTCCACGGCATTTTTTACTTTGCGGCGTTTTTAAAACCTTAGTGAAATTTTAAAAATAAGAAAATACTATGTAATTTTTATTTATGTAAATATTCATTTGAAATATGAAACTGATGTTAACTTAAGTATTTGTAAATGAATCTGATGACGTAGTATTTTTATACTTAAAGTAAGTAGGCACAAAACGGCAAACAGTTTAAATAACAACGCCTTATGATATTGATGATAATATAAGAAATATTAACGATTACTTTCATCGCTAATACGCCACAAGTCGTAGGAAGCAACTGTAATTAATTTATCGACATACTCATTAGTAAGAAGGTATATATATAAGTATGTGTTTATATGTTGTAAGAACTAGATCTCACGTGTCTAAATGTTGTAAGAACTAGATCTCAACACGCAATCCGCAATGCTCGTAAAAAGAATTCAAACTGATAGCAGTTTCCCGCCATAAAGAGTATCTGTCAATGTTCTTGTTGCCAGATTAAAAATATAGATTATTATTGATCAAGATATAAAAAATGACAGATATTCTTCAGTAATATTTAGTAATAATCCGTATCACATCTAATATTATATATTACAATCTGACTTAGTCTCACGATGTGTACTTGTAATAGACCATTTTTCTGTTGTAGTAATTGATTGAAATTCTCAGTACATAGCATTAAAAAAATGATACAACATTTATGAACTAGGCGTAATGCGTCAACATTATAGCGTTATATTACGTTGCAATTACGGAAGTCATACTTTGTACGTTTACCCAACATTCCAACTTTCAAAAATATTCCTTTTATTCAGCCAATAAAATTCTCGATTATTAAACAACGTATTTTTTTTATTTCTAGAGCTGCATTTTCGAAACTCTTTTTTTTATTTTAAAACGTTACTCCGATCACATTACACTCGAAACTGATTTTAATAATAAGACTATTAGTGTGCAAACTCCTACTGTTTTAAAAGTTGAAAAATTCGCAGCGCTCACGGTCCTTTAAACTATTCATTTACATAAAGCCCAAGAGGAAATAGTAAATAACGGTTTGCATTTAAAATTTAAACAAATCTCCCATTTTAAATTCGCATCTCAAAATTCTTTTGTCCGTTCCTCAAATGACCGAGACTGTCATCTTGTGATTATTTCCAAGCAAATATTATGCAAATCGTTGACAGACCATTGCTGTACATTTTATATTCGTCTACGGACATTTTTAAATAGAAGTTTTAATTAAAAATATAAGGAAGCTGTAATTAATTTCAAGGAATAATAATATCTTGAAAGCTTTCATGGTAGCTCTCGCTACTGACTTATACTACCATCATAATATTAACAAAAATAGATGCAATTAAGTTATTTCATTATAAACACTTTGTGTATTCATTATACGTTTTACAACCGTCTGGATATTAAAAAATATTGCATAAAGTTAATTTCATGATTTGTTCTCTCTCAATACTTTGCATTTCTATGTTTCAATATTAAGAGTGAGTGAGACAGCGTAGTTGCTAGAACAAAATGTATTAGATCCCACATATTAGTAAGGCCAAGACCAATGGCTTGTCTGCCCAAAATTTTTATAAAAATCTCCTTTTTTGCTATTTCAAGTTATAAATAATATAATTTCGTAAATACGATAGCTGTAAATGGTTAAAAATATATGATGACTATCAGTTATTCAAAGATCAACTTTTCTGCAACTAGGAGCTGTTAATGGATAGATTGGAATGTTTCCTACATTAAGTATATTAATTACACCATTATTTGTAAGCTCTTCAATGGTTTTCCGTGTTCTTTATCTAGTATTTGCACTTTGTAATTGACGCTGCGGTTTACTTATTCTCTCAAGCAGTCTTTCAAGTTCTTACCTAAGTTTCCTACTATTTAAATTAGTCTTCAAGGAAATTATTCAATTTCTTAATTTTAAACCGGTTCCGTCATCATGGACAGTGATTTGCAAACATAATTTTTCCTTTTCACTTATCATTCCATTTTTAAACATAAATTTCACAATAATAATTTATTTATGATTTTTTGATGTCTCCTTAAGTTTAATTTACATTTTGTTTTAAGTTTATTTATTGTATAGTTTTTGTATATGCTGTCTGAAATAGTTAATATAATAAATAAAAATAATAATTATTTACTGGGTATTCTAATTGGTGGTAGGGCTTTGTCTGTGTAGCTGCAGCGCAATCATCACATATTCTACCGCCAAATAGCAATACTTAGTACTGTTGCGCAGTTAAACTTCAGGCATAAGGGGCATTTAGATCCCAAGGTTGGTGATGTATTGGCGATATTATATGCGGTAGTACCTATTTATTATCATCTGATGGTGCCACCAATGTTCCTGGTCCATTTGCTCGACCCTACCGACCTTTAATAACAAGCTAGGTTATTTCAATGATCCATGTTAAGAATAGTCAATATTGAGTATAATGTATTTACCTTCACTCATTTTATACGATATATTATTTGCTCGATATTTTCAAAAATATTCTTAATTTATATATATCATTTATATAATATACATATCATTATATATATATGTATATATGATCATCACTATATTTATATCATTAAAATAAGAAATAAAATTTGTGTATATTCATGATGCAAAATGCAGGAATTATTTTTTGTTTTCAACATTTCCCGTTTCCGTAACAAATTGTTAGCGATTTTGTACTACTTTATCGCCATAACGACCTAGCTACGTGACTTCTGAGTTATAAGTTACATTTTTGCCAAAACAAGAAACGTCGGAGGCTAAAAGTTTTAAAGAGCGTGCAATAACAACTAATATTTCTATCAGCGGTTTGAGAAAAGCGTCTAACGTATAAATGGTTTCTTCGAAAGGAGCCGAGGCCTGTTCCCACTGTGTGGAATGCTCACAAATTTTTTAAATCAAAAACAAAAATAATCTTCATTCAAGTAGGCCTATTGGTTAGTACTTTTCACTGCCAACATCTACCTATCCATACCATCGGAATGTAAATTGTACCGAGATAGCATGTAAATGTCTCACTGCTGGGCTAAATACTCATCTCTTTATGACTACGTTAAATTACAATAAATTAAACAAATCCTCAAAAAATTCCCTGATGTTTTTCATTCCAGTATTCACTAGAACGGATTTATCAATTTGATAAATGACTTAATAAACCAATCGTTTGCACCAATAAATTAATTTTATCATTCAATTATCATTTAAATATTCAACTCATCATCGTCCTAATTTCATTTGGCAAAGAATTTATTCGCGAATTTGCAACAAGAAATAATATAATTAATCACGTTTGGTTTTCAGTTATAGATAAAAGAAGTACGTGTCATTCTTTGATAAGAATGATAAAGATTTCTCTTAAAAAGTTAAAATCGAATTACATTTCTTTGTGTGTTACTGCATTATTACTTTTAAACTTTTTAATTACTTTAAATGATCAATCGTAAATATTTTCCATGTATTGCTTTTTTTTATAGAATAGGAATAGATATTGGCATTGTAAAAAATGTTAACCATCGCTTACATCACCAATGCGCCACCAACCTTGAGAACTTAGATGTTATGTTCCTTGTGCCTGTAATTACACTGACTCACTCACCCTTCAAATCGGAACACAAAAATACCAAATACTGCTGTTTTGCGGTAGAATATCTGATGAGTGAGTGGTACCTACCCAGACGAGCTTGCACAAAGCTCTACCACCAGTATAAATTAAATGTATTTTAAATTAAATGTTATGAAATGCTTACGTGTAAATATGTTATAATTTTTAAGTATTAATAACTTTTACTTAGTATAAAATTACAACAGTTTTCTAACTTGTTTAATAATGTTGCATTTTCTTGTTTCATAGTTAGTTTAATCAAGCTCTTTTTACGTTATCATTAAAAAACCCGGTAATTACTCAATGCATATTATCAATAAATGACTATACATCCTGAAAAATAAGAACATATTCATATTTTTGCATATTATGTAATAAAACAGTTAAACAATTAAACGATAAATATTTTCCATAAAATTACATCTTTAATTAATTTTATAATCTTTAAACTAAAAGTAATGTGAATTCTGAACACTTATAATAAGTATATTGATAATAAATATTTAAACACAACATGCTATGTAAGGCATATAGATTAATTTATTGTGTATGATTTGTAATAACTATTATTTATTTGATTGAAAGGCAAATTGCAATAGGACAATAGTGTAAACAGCGAATATATCAATGCAACGTAAGGGCAGGACCGCGTCCACTGTGAAGATTCGACAAGCTGTCATCTTGCTGTACTTGGCTCTGTTTAATCTACGAACATTTTTATATAACGTCTTCATACCTGTAAATAGATACATGATTATTAAGATGAAATAATGTTGATCCTATATAATAATATAATACGTTATAAACTAGTAACTGTATTTTTTTAAAGCTAACATTATCGGTAAGCCTATCTGGGAAGATACTCATTAGCTGTTCAATCATGAAATAACAATACATTGTTCGTGTATTGTTTTGTTGTGTTTCGGTTTAAAAGTTAAGTGAGTGTATTAAATTAATTACTTTATCGTTATAATAATTGTGCCAGATAACAACATATTTAAAATAAGTAATAATAATAATTATCTAATGCTCTACTATCATTCAAGTATTTTTCTTTTTTAAATATTACAACGTTTGACTCTCATAAGTACTAATCGATATTATTGCTTTATTTTCAAGTTTCAGTTAATGAAATACGGTTTTATTCCAAAAGGTCCTATTTTAATAGCATTTGAAAGAAATAATACATGACGGCCTCCTGACCGATTTCGGCCAATCTCTAGTGGCTAGATAAGGTCGCAGATCCCAAGGTTCTGGGTTTAAATCCCAAGTCGGTACAACAAAAAAGTTATTTTTCTGACAAAAATTCTCAGTAGCAGCCCGTAGTCGTGATGTACAATCCCATGCCTCGATAAGCACGCTATTCCGTTGGTCCTGCGCCTGAACTATCTCCGGTCGTGTCGAATTTTCGTCCCATTGGATTATGAGAGTGAGGAAATAGACATTGCATCTGTTTGCTCACACACTTGTGCACTATAATGTATCCCTCGCAGGTGGCTTATCTCTCTTGAGATTGGCTGCCGTTACCGAAATCGGTCAGAAGGACATAATATATTAGTATTTCTTAAAAATAATTCGATGTATTTCTATGACCCGTCAATGTTCACAGACTTATCAATTAATAGATATATATAAATATATACCTTCGCACTCATTATTTTCGGAATGTAACATGCACTGTACTTCGGCCTCTATTACATTGGTATAGAAATCTTCGCATTCCTTAACGCATAAACTGAGAAGTAAAAGGTTTTTAACCATCCACCCTAAGACGTATATCTCTAGGAGAATTCCTGTACTCTGAAAATGATTATATATTGTATAATAAACTTTAAATACTCATTTAAAAAAAAGAACTAAGATACCTACAGATGTATTCACAATAACTTTTAGTTTGCCCATTTCTATAAACAATTGGACGTAAATCAAACTATGAGTAAATGTATAAAATATTTGCAGTAATATCTGAAATAAAAAAATGTCTTTTTAATAATTTTTTAATTTAAATTACTTTACAATTTAATTTTTCTATAAATCAATACTCACTGGTACCTGAAAAATAGTTTTAAGTAAATCAAATGATTCTTCTATAGTAATATATAGATCGAGCTTTTTTTTTAAATTATTAGCCTTAGCTCTTTTAATATTTCTATAAACATAATGAGTTCCATTCTTTGAAAAATTTGGAATGTTAAGAACCCATACCTTTAAACACATCCCAATTAATTTCATATATCGAAACGCACATAGCATATTAATATCATAAATAATAAAAAGTAAAAGATAGAGTTCATGAAACAGATTGGTAAACGACCACTTATTATAAAACATTTGAGTATTAATGAAAACCATCAAGGTATACGATATACAATACCAAATTATACAGTACCAATTTTCTTTTCGCCATTTTTTTAAATAATTATTAAGACTATGGGTATTTTCTCTCGTTAAATTAATAACTTTTTGCAAATTTATTATCATTTGAAAAGTATATTTATTATTATAAACATTATTGATAAATAATATAATACTATCGAAGCAATAAAGATAAAAATTTAACAACATTGAATAATATAAAGTTTTTAATGGTGCAATATTAGACAAGCCATCAAATTGCATATGTAAATAGTGGATATATAAATATATAACTGTGAATATAAATGAAAAGGTTATATAAATATAGCCTTTGGGATAAACGAAATTGTTTTTAATTGAATAATTAGATTGAAAAAATATATTTTGAAATAGATTAATCGGAAAGATAGCGGCTTGGAGTTTTTTATCGATAAAATTATTTTCATTTATTCTAATTGAAGTCATTTTTGCAAAATTTTTATCTTCGTTTATTTCATTATACGAGAACCGTAATGAAAGCTGAATTATGACTCAGTGCTAGCCCGTTAACTCTAATGTTCGTGTAATGTTAAATATATTAGTCAATTTCCTTAAAAGCATGATCAATATAATTTGTTTAATATTTGTAAACACGGGCGATTAATGTTATAGCTAGGAAGCTGATGAACGCTTCGGTATATGATTTGTTAAGGTTTCATATCGATAATGGTTGAAGTTCAGATCAATACAAAACTATATAGTCCATTACATTAAAGTTAAATGACAGTGTGTTTCTAAATTATTGCGCTTCAAAGTAAAAATAAATTCTAAATTATTTGCATCTGGGGACGAGCTAAGCGTCTCCGTTTACTTACGTAATTAAAAAATATTGACAGACATTTCTATCACTGATTTTGAGCTGTTTATACTTAGAAGAAATTATAAAATCGCGAATATTTGAAATTTGTTTTTAAATCGCTCCTCTCGACTTTCTATTTAAAATCAATTAGTTTAATTGATTATTTTGAGGTAGATTTTCTTACTTAACACTAGAAAGACGAGAGCATTCATTTGACCGGTTTTATAATTTAAAAGTTTACTTATTTTAAAACTTTTAATCAAATTTTCCGGTAATTTGTGACATTTATTATTTTGAACAGACGCATTTAAATACCTGAACAAAACTAGTATTTAATTTGTTTACACTTTAAAACACTTATAAACCTACAAAGATGGCGAAAGTCATTTGACCGCTGTAATCCAAATAATGTTAATAATAGTATAAGAGGGTACTTTTATAAACTTATGACTTGTTTATTTATATTCCTCAGTCACAACAATATCTCAGTTTGTATTGTGCATGTTATTTAGAATATTGTGAGTAAATCAGTGTAAAGCGTCTCGAAGTCTTCAAAATGAAGTAATATTTCATTTACTGCAAACCCTAATACAGAAGATCAATCAGAAAATACCCCTAGCGATTTTGCAGCACGTTAGCAATACTAACTATCGTGGTTGTGGTGGTAGGGGTAGGGAACACTGGATATAAAATAGTTATATGACTGTAAACATCCCTCCTAGAGTTGGATTGAACTTCAAAATTGTATATAGAAATATCTTAAAATTTGGCATATTTATATTTAGGTATGCTTAATAATGAACTGCTACATTATATCTACTACTATATTATTTATTATTTAAAGAAAATCTAGGATTGCAATATGGAAAAACTTTATATCCTTGCTGTATGTGTCTCCAGTGCTCACCAATGACATGTTGAGTAATGAACTTTGCTAATGGCTCCACACTGATATCGATTTTTACAAGCTGGGAAGTAATACAAACCTCATATTTATATATTTAGACATGAACAAATTATATATTACACATTTTCTACATTTTCGAGGTGCTGCAAATTGACAACGCAAATGCAACATACTGGCAGATCATTTCATAACGATGTCAATAATCAGACAACGTAGTGCACCCAGGAGTGCATTATATACATTTTATCAAATCGTAAAATAACTTAAATTCAGAGTCGTTTTCAGAAGAAATTTAAATTTCAACGTCAGAGGCAGTTGTTAAGAGCGTTGGCATTAACAATGTCTACCACATGAGCAAATCGTGTAGAAATTTTGTTCGCCAACTCCCTATCTATAAGAGCTTTTAAGTTTATTACTTAGCTAGTACTAACAGACATGGTATTTCCCGCAGCAACTTAAAAAAAAAACACATTTTTAACGCAACATGTTTGTCTATTACAAAAATTTAAATTAGTTTGACCTTATATCGTCAAGATCAGCGATCTTTGTGATTTGATTCTAAATAATATCATCGCAAGGTCTTTCAAACAAAAAACTACATTTTTACACATTATTTATTCAATTAATAATAAACAATTTCCCTTTTAGCTTAATTTTCCAACCAAAGGGTAATAAAGCAATCAGTTTCCTAAATGGAATAACAAACATAATTAAAAATTAATTTTATCAATTTATTTGTTTTAAATTAATATTTACTTCATTTTATTCATAAATTTGATGAGTGTTATATTATACGAGTATGATAAAATACGAGTATCATTTAGTTTTCAGTTTATAGAATGTAGAAAATAAAAAAAATGTGAGTCACATACGACGCCTGGCAGATTTGAGAGTTCAAATTATAGAAATTGATGGTTATTAGTATAAAAAAGCATGATTTAAGAAAACCAACTAAGAATTTAAAAAAAATTGTCAAATAAGCGAATATATAAAATATAATGTAAGAGCCTACAATTTCCTTTAATTATTTTAAAAATGAGATGCAACGCACACACATGAATATAGAGCGCGACGGTGGAGAGTTACGACGGCGTCATGACGTTTACCGTCATGGCATACAATTCGGTTTGACACTTTCCATTTAACATCAAGCTTTTAATCTTCTGAATGAACGATGATCACTGAGTAACTATTATTTTGGATATACCAGACTACTAAACTGTGTATCTGCATTTCATCCCAAGATTTTTTGTATCATCAATACAGGTCTACTTTTAAGCAAGAAAGAGACACATTTATTTATTTCATAATAACATAATTCCGATACAATTTGACACTTACAATGTTAATCATATTTTATTACGAACGCGCTGTCGTTGATACAGAAAAAGACGTAGCGAAGAAACAGTCGTAATCCAACAATACACTACTAAGAATAAAATATCCAACAGAACTATAACACTACAACTGCATACAAATGATTAAATCTTAATTAACTTCGTAAGTCACATAACTAAATACAATGTAAATATATGTAACATATATACTTAAGATGCTCCTTAGTATTGATTTTAATCAAACGATTTTATGGAAAGGCAAATTGCAAAATAACAATAGTATAAACAGCGAATATATCAATGTAACGTAAGGGCAGCGCCGCGTCCACTGTGAAGATTCGGCAGGCGGTCATCTTGGTGAACTTGGCTCTGTTTAATCGACGAATATTTTTATATAACTTCCTCGTACCTGTAAATAGATATGTGGTTAATATCAATAATTTTCTACTTGACAACTGTACTGGAGGTAATATTTATGATACGGATGGAGAAACTGATGTTAAGGGAAAAAACTACGCAAGAACCTGAACTACAACCAGCGATAGCGTTAATACATATATCCCTGTCATTAACCATCCAGATAAAATAGAAAAGTTTGTTTTTTTATTCTAGTCAATCTACTCACTTAGATGAAATAATAGAAAGATACACCAAAAGATACATAAAATAATAATATTACCTTCAGACTCATTATTTTCTGAACGTAACATGCACTGCCTCTCAGCCTCTATTATATTTGAATAGAAATATTCGCACTCTTTAATGCACATGCTAAGAAGGGTAATGTTTTTCAATAGCCATCCGAGTACATAAATCTCCGTAAGATTTATTATCTTCTGAAAATTTTATTATTAATTATTGTAAAATAAAATTTTAATATTAATTTCAATTATATAATAATACTAACTGATGTGTTCGCAATTATGTTTAACTTGCCCATTTCTATTAACATTTGTACGTAGTTCAAGCTATGACCTAAAGTTATAGATATTTGCAGTAATATCTGAAATAAATAATGACTTAACCTTTAATATTATTATTATATTTAAAACGTCTCATAAATTAATTGTTCTATAAATCAATACTCACTGGTACCTGAAAAATTATTTTAAATAAATCAAACGATTCTATAATGTTAATATAGTTCTCGAACATTCTTTTGAAATAAACATCTTGATTTCTTGTTTTTCGACCGAAACGATATTGTGCGATTGAATTTTGTGAAACATTATAAACCCACAATTTAAAACAGATTCTAATTAACATCATATATCTAAATGCACATAAGATACTGACGTCATAAAAAATTAAAATAAATATATATGCGCTATAAGAAACACTAAAGAACTTCCAATGAACGTAGCACATTCTAGAATAAACGACAGATATTATTAAGTATAACGTAAGAAGATACATAATGTAATGCCAATTGCCTTTTTGCCATTTTTTCAAATATTTATCAAAGTTAAAGGAATTTTCGCGGGTAACCTTAATAATTTTTTGAATATTTGTAATAAATTTAACAGTACTTTTACTATAATAAACATTGTTGACAAATAAAATAATGCTATCTAGACAGTAGAGAATAAAACTTAAGAAAGTCGCATAGTTTAAGGTGTTTTTCGGAATATGCTTAGAAAATATACCTTCAATTCTCATATGAAAAAAGTGGCAATATAAAAGGAGAACTATGAATATAAATGATACAATATTATACATATAACTTTTGGGATATACAAAATTATTTTTGATTGTATATTTGGATTGGAAGAATATGTTTTGAAAAAGGTTAAGAGGTAAGAGAGCAGCTTGGAGCTTTTCATCGATAAAATTGTTTCGATAATTCTTGTTTATGAGTAACATTTTTGTAATTTCCTCTTCTACTTATGATTGTACCGGAATGATAGCTGAATTGTTACTCAATGAACGATAAAATTTTAACGTTTTCGAAATTGTTTATTTATTAATTTCGTTAAAATGATCGATATTGTTTGCTCAATATTATTGTAAGCAAATTCAATTAATATAAGAGCTTTTTATGTTTTTACTTAATAAAAATATGTAGGGCTATGAAACATGTGTCCCTTTTATTTATTATATTCTCGGCTTTGGCTGCAAATTGCATTTTTATTTTTTGCCCTTTCTTTCGACAGTCATTTCGACGATCAACATTTTTGTTCTTTAATTATAAATTATTTTATAACCATGATACTTCGGAGTTCAGCGGTCACATTTTCTTAATATGGCAAATAGCCCTCGCCGGCAAGCTGCCTCTCCAAGCCTCGTTTGCAAACAATTTATAATATTAGTCTTGACATATTTAAAACAACAAAATTTATTAATGCTTTAAACAGAATTTCAAGGTCTTGATTAAACCTTGGGTAAAAACTAGTCTTTTATTTGCAACAAAAACAAAATAATATATCATCCTAAGGTGATATATTGATTACCTCTCCTTTGAAGGTAGATCTTAATTTAAAATTTAAAATTAATTTAATTTAAAAGTGGCCAGTTTTATACAAACGAAAGATAAATTAATGAAAAAAATGTATTTACAGTTATTATTTTTTTATATCAAATAAGGAAATCTTATTTTATTATACTTTTGCGTAAAAAATATTCAATTAATTTTTCGTCCTTTAACTATTTCGTCTTTTTACTGAAACAGTGAAAAACATTAGTCAAGAAAAACTGAAGTCTTTTTAGATCTGAGTAAGCTGAAGCTTTAATTACCAAGTGCACGAATAACGGATAAAGAAAACCGGATAAAACGCAGACGAAGCACTTGCAAACACCGGTTTAATTACGTTCCTTGCTTATCGTTGACGGTTTTTTTGTTGCAAACCGAGAAAGTCGATGTTTCGAATCGGATAAAAAAAAACCTTTTCAACATTTGAAACAGGTACAAAAGTGAGATAGATAAAGGAAAAAACTTCGGAAACTATTCGATACGATATTAGCTCGATGGCGTTTCTCAACTAGAAATAATATATATATAACGAAGTATAATAAATAATATATATATAACGAAGTATATATATATATTATTTCAAGTACGCAGTTTCACCCGGGTATAACTTAAAGAAATCACTAATCATAATCACAATCTTAAGTCTGCGTTTATGAAATTCGTACAATATTTTTAGTTTCATTTTCGTGGGGTATTAGTTTGTATTGGTGTTCGCTGTACCGGAACTTATTATATAGGGCAAAATATAATTGGCCATGAGAAAAACAGCATTCTCTTAATCTATTCAGAAATACCTTTACAGAAAATTGATCCTTTTATAACTGAAAGGTAAATATGTATTTATAAATAAGCACTTCTTATGAACTAGCGAAATACCTACCTAACCTATAAACTTTAACTTACAATGCTATTCACAAGCAAGGAAAAGCAAAACATTAAGTAAATAGATATATTTAATAAAAAAAATTTCCGTAATTTAATTGACTAAGCTCCCGATGGATCCAAAAAACTGTGCTTATTTAATTAATCTTAAAAACAAACGAGACACTGGCGAGTTAACTAAATCAAGTTTACGAAAAGGTAAATTGTATTAGGAGAGAAATAAAAAATCACATTATGTTTAACTTCGAAGTAAATATTAGTTTGCTTTCCAATATTATTACCAATACCTTTAAAAACAAAACCATTGATATTATTTAAGAGCTCACTTCAAAACTTTCGTCACAGACACGTCTTGTTTTGGTAAAAATTAAATGTTACTAAGTCTCGTGTCTAAGTCGCTATGACGTTTTCAAAGTTTGGAATAAAATTGCTATCAATTTATTACATGGCAAGTTGAAAACAAGTTGAAATAAATTGTTCCCTCATATTTGTTTGTATTTTTAACCGAATTTCACGAAACTAAAGCTTCACTGATGTTTTATTACGGTATTTATTTTAACATATACGAATATAGTAGGTATGTATTCATTTCATTGATTGATATTCATTGAATTGATTCAATATTAATATCAGCTCAGACTTAAACGCTATTTAATTCAGATTTCTGATAATGCCATAATTGTTAACTTTTGACATCAATGACAGTAATAAAAAAATCTAAAATTTTATCCTTTGAAATTAATTAGGAATTGCTTTATGTAAGAAATAAAGACGAAAGTAGAAGATGATAATTATAATTATAAAATTAATTATGGATTAGTGATTAAATGGCGATTGCCGTGGAGTACCGGCTTAGAATAGTACTCCCCCAATCTCATCCCGTGGGTGTCGTAAGAGGCGACTGAGGGACGGGGAAAAGGGGGGATGGGCAGCAGCGTCCCCCCTCCCATAAACATCTTACCCCCTACTGCGCTCGCCAACACGCCTGCCCAGCGCGGCGAGTATGGGCAAACCCCTCCCTTAATGGCAGATGCGCCCAAAAAAAGGCCCCCAGTTACCGGCAAGCCCGCTAGGCCCGACCAAGGTAGCGGTCGCGGTATCGGCAGGGCAGGGGGTGCTAAGAATCACCGGTTCACGGCAGGCTACCGTATAAAACGACTGAAAATGGCAACGTATAATGGACGCTCGATGAGGCTGGACCATCACCTCGCCGAATTAGAAGTAGAGTTAAGTCATATAAACTGGCATATACTGGGGTTATCTGAAGTCCGAAGACAGGGGGAGGACACGATAACTCTAGAGTCCGGTAACTTACTCTACTTCCGCGAAGGTGATAACCTCTCCCAGGGTGGTGTCGGTTTTCTTGTCAAAAAGGATCTCATTAGCAGCATTGTGGAAATCAGTAGTGTGTCGAATCGGGTAGCGTACCTTGTCCTAAAACTTTCCGACAGGTACTCCCTGAAGGTTGTACAGGTATATGCGCCAACTTCGACATACTCTGATGATGTGGTCGAAGCGATGTACGAGGACATCGCAAAGGCCCTCAACGACACCTCGAGGGCCCACTACAATGTTGTTATGGGAGACTTTAATGCTAAAGTGGGAGTACAAGATAGCGGTGAATCGAAAGTCGGACCTTACGGCTTGGGCTGCAGAAATCACAGGGGGCAAATGCTGGTAAACTTTCTCGAAGCGCAGGGGCTTTTTTTGATGAATTCTTTCTTTCAAAAGAAGCCTCAGAGGAGGTGGACCTGGCGAAGCCCCGATAACGTGACAAGGAACGAGATAGACTTTATCATTTCGAATAAAAGGCACATATTTAGAGATGTTTCAGTGATCAACAGGTTTAATACCGGAAGTGATCACCGCTTGGTTCGAGGCACTCTAAATATCAACTTAAAAGCCGAAAGATCGAGAATGATGAGGTCTACTCTCCGACCTACCATGCTCCAAGCTGCTCAAGGCTCCGAAAAGTTCCAAATGGAACTTCAAAATCAATTCACCGCGTTGGAAACCATAAGCAGCATTGATGAGAGAACCGACACGCTGGTCAAAATACTGCAAAACACATCCCGCAAGTGTTTTCCGCCACAGAGAAGAGACAACGCACCAAAACTCTCTGCTGAGACACTCGAGCTCATGAGAAAACGACGAGAACTACCATCGTTTTTGTCAGATAAGGCCTTAAACCGAACAATAAAAACGCTGACGCGACGCGATCTCCGACGCTCCAATACCCGTGCCATCAAGGCTGCGATTGAGCAAAATCGGGGATCGAAAGTGTTCGCTCGCAAGTTTGGGAGGCCGCGTCTGACAAAACTTAAAACTGAAAATGGTGGGGTCGTTACCTCTAGGCCTGAGATTATCGGAGAAGTAGAGAGGTTTTATGGGCAGTTGTTCTCTTCAAGATCGGATAAACCCGTGGGAATCAGTATTGATGACCAGCGCGCCCCTCTTATGCGCCATTACTCCGAGGAGCTCCCGGTCGTTGACCAAGGAGAGATTAGGGCGGCTCTAGAACAGCTTAAAAACAACAAAGCTCCGGGAGATGACGGAATCACAACAGAGTTGCTTAAGGCAGGCGGGACTCCGGTCCTGAAAGAGCTAGCAAGCCTCTTTAATTCCGTCATCCAACATGGCAAGACCCCGGAAACGTGGAGCGGGAGTGAGGTGGTACTGTTTTTCAAGAAAGGTGATAAAACCCTCTTGAAAAACTACAGACCAATCTCCCTCCTGAGTCACGTGTATAAGCTGTTCTCAAGAGTCGTCACGAACCGTCTCGCCAGACGACTTGACGAGTTCCAGCCCCCAGAGCAAGCCGGCTTTCGATCAGGCTACAGCACCGTGGACCACATCCATACTGTTCGGCAGATTGTGCAGAAGACCGAAGAGTACAATCAGCCGCTGTGTATGGCATTTGTGGACTACGAGAAAGCCTTCGACTCCATCGAAACCTGGGCAGTGCTCGACTCATTGCAGAGATGTCATATCGATTGGAGATATATCGAGGTACTGAGATGTCTGTACAACGCCGCTACAATGACTGTCCACATCCAGGACTGTAAGACGAAGGCGATCCAACTGCGCAGAGGGGTGAGACAGGGGGATGTAATATCCCCGAAACTGTTCACCAACGCGTTGGAAGACGTTTTCAAAACGCTGGATTGGACTAGGTATGGAGTCAATGTAAACGGCGAGTACATCTCACACCTTCGATTTGCCGACGATATCGTCATCATAGCAGAGTCGCTGGAACAACTCACCGAAATGCTGCGTAGCCTAGGCGAGTCTTCCCGGTGTGTCGGTCTCGGTATGAACTTGGAAAAGACCAAGGTCATGTTCAATAGGCATGTCGTGCCGGGACCGATATACGTCGAGGGGAAACCTCTCGAAGTTGTTAGTGAATATACCTACCTAGGACAGATAATACAAGTCGGTAGGAACAACTTCGAGAAGGAAGCCGATCGAAGAATTCGCTTGGGATGGGCAGCATTTGGCAACCTTCGTCAAGTCCTCAAGTCGTCTATACCGCAATGTTTGAAGACGAAAGTCTTCAACCAATGCGTCTTACCTGCCATGACATACGGTGCCGAAACGTGGACACTAACTGCGGGACTAGTCCACAAATTCAAAGTCGCTCAGCGTGCTATGGAGCGAGCTATGCTCGGAGTATCTTTGAAGGATAAGATCAGAAATGAGATTATCCGGAAAAGAACCGGAGTCACCGACATAGCTTGCAAAATTAGCAGGCTGAAGTGGCAGTGGGCTGGTCACGTATGTCGTAGGACCGATGGCCGTTGGAGCAGACGAGTCCTAGAGTGGAGACCGCGAATCGGCAAGCGCAGCGTAGGGCGCCCTCCAGCCAGGTGGACCGACGACCTCAAGAAGGTGGCGGGCACCAACTGGATGCGGAAGGCGGAGGACAGGGAGCTTTGGCGCACCTTGGGAGAGGCCTATGTTCAGCAGTGGACAACGATTGGCTGTTGATTGATTAAATGGCGAATGTCAGCGTAGTTGTCACTCCAAAAGTTCTGAAACTTTGGGAGTAAATTAATTAAAGTGGAGGAAATAAGCAGTAAAGTATTATAATATAAATATTAAAAAGTAAAGGTATTATATTATAATATAAATAAAGATATATTAATCAAGAACTGTTTATAATGCATAAATTAGCAGAGCTGTTAGCAAATCGTATTGATTATGTAAATCTAAAGTTAGATTATATTTAGTACTTCTGCCATTGCAATAGGCTTTATACCTTAACAACAATGCTATTTTTTTTTTTATTTGCCCCGGGATGGCAAATGACTCTACTCCACCTGATGGTAAGTGGTAGAAGAGTCCAATCGCGACGACGGCCAGTACAGACGGGAAGAATGTTCTGTACTAGCCGTCCCCGCCTTGCCGGCCCGCAAGATGCCTCTTCACGCCTCGTTTGAAGGAACCCGGGTTGTAAGAGGAGGGGAACACGTGAGCTGGTAAGGAATTCCATTCTTTGGTAGTGCGACAAAGAAAGGAGTTGCCAAATTTCTTTGTGCGCGATGGAATTGATGTCACAGTTAGGCGGTGACATCGAGAACCAGCTCGCGTGGACTTAAGAAGGAAGGGGGAAGCAGGAATTAGAGAGAATAATTCCTCAGAGCACTCGCCGTGATACAGACGATAGAAAGCGCTCAGTGCTGCTATCTCGCGAAGCAATTGTAAAGGTTCAAGGGTGTTTGTGACCTTTACGTTACCAATAATGCGTACTGCACGTCGCTGCAACCGGTCCAAGGCCTCCATTAGGTACTTAGCGGAGCCATCCCAAAGGTGCGAGCAATATTCAACGCAAGACCGTACCTGTGTTTTGTATAACAGGCACAGTTGTTGTGGCGTGAAAAAACGCCGCACCTTGTTCAGAATTCCGAGTTTTCGTGAAGCTGTTTTTATAATAGCCTCGATGTAATCCCTTGGACTAAGGTCGCAGCGAACGTCCATCCCCAGCATGGCGATTTTGCTTTGTATCATCAGCGGTGTGCCACAGAGGGAGGGATGAGGGTAAAATGGTGACTTTTTCTCTGTGAGAGCGCACACCTGTGTTTTCTTGGCATTAAACTCAACAAGATTATCAGAACCCCATTTGGCGATGAGCTCTAATGTCCTATCGAGTTCAATAACAAGATTCTCCCGCCTCTCCTCAGTTTCCGCCCGCCCAGCCACTGCGCGTCCGTGGTATCCACCATGCACTGCACTACTATCATCTGCATAGCAATGTATGTTCCCAAGAGAGAGCATATCATTGATATGCAAAAGAAAGAGTGTGGGAGATAGCACAGATCCCTGGGGGACGCCAGCATTCACTACATAGAATTGTGAAGCGCAACCACCTACTAAAACACGAAGGCTACGCTTGTGTAGGAAGCTGGCAATCCAGGTGCATAGCTGAGTAGGCAGACCATATGCCGGTAGCTTGGAGAGAAGACTTCTGTGCCAGACCCTGTCGAAAGCCTTGGAGATATCGAGGCTGACAGCCAACGATTCTCCATGCTTGTCGATAGCTTCACCCCAGAGGTGAGTTACGTACGCTAGAAGATCACCAGTGGACCGTTTTGTCGAAACCCGTACTGACGATCATTAATTAGACAGTGATCTTCTAGGTAATGGATCAGTTGGTTGTTTAAAATCCGTTCCATCACCTTACAAAGTACTGAGGTGATAGCTATTGGCCGATAATTTGCCGGGTCAGACCGATCCCCTTTTTTGGGAACCGCTTGCACATTAGCTCTTCTCCAAGCCTCCGGCACACATCCCGAAGAGAGATAAAGTTGGAACAGGCGCGTTAACACAGGAGACAGCTCCGCCGCGCACTTCTTCAGCACAATGGCTGGTATTCCATCGGGACCGCTAGCTTTCCGTATATCGAGTGATTGCAGCTCCGCACGCACATCACGTTGCCTGATTTTGATGTCAGGCATCGTGTGGCCACATGAAGGTATTGTTGGTGGCTGCGCACTACAATCATCGATCACAGAGTTGTCGGCAAAGAGTTTAGCCAGGAGGTCGGCTTTCTCCTGCGGACTGTGAGCTAGCGATCCGTCCGGATTTCTGAGCGGTGGCAGCGAAGGTTGGCAGAAATTGTTTTGCACAGACTTGGTCAGACGCCAGAAGCTACGGGAGCCCCTAGGATGCGAAATAAGGTCATGACCAATCTGTACAATGCGCTGTGCATCCGCTCTCGTGTATGCCTTCCTACAGGACTTGGAATTTTTATTGTAGTTTGCTTTCAGTGAGTCAATGTTAGATGCCCCGCTAATGCAGCCGTTGATCCACGCGCGATATGCCGCCTGCTTAGATGATACAGCGTCGGCACATTCACGCGTGAACCAACGGTTACGCGTACCCCTATTGATGAGATCTGAGCTAGGAATGTAGTATTCCATTCGCAACATGATCTCGTCAGCAACAGCAGCGGCACTAGCTGTCGGGTTATTCCCACTGAAGCAACTTCCTTCCAAGGGACCGACGCATAGTAATCGCGCATACCGTCCCAATCTGCCGACTTATAGTGTCAAACGCGACGTTTGCATACCGCTGATGGCGGCAGCTTGGCCTGTGGCACTTTGGTAGATATAAGGCCGTGATCCGAAGAACCAAGTGGAGCTTGAACCACAACCTGATATTCCACCGGGTGAGAAGTCAGCAGAAGATCCAGTAGAGAAGGCGCTTGCCCATCAATGTCTGGGATCCTGGTGGGCTGATCAACCAGTTGGGTCAAGTCGTGTGTGAGAGCAAAAGCATGAGCAGTTCTTCCAGCATGGTCAGTTTTGAGGGATTTCAACCATGATTCATGGTGAGCATTAAAATCCCCCAAAAACACCAATTCCGCGTTAGGAAACTGCTCTTGCGCAGCATCTGCCACCCGACTAAGATGGTCGAATAATCGGCTTGTCTCCAAGTCACCATTGTGGGATCTGTAGAGGCACACGTAGACTCGACTCTGACGAACCAGGTCCACACGTACCACCAACATGGAGAAGGAGGGGTCCTCCAAGCAGCGCAATCGGTGACAACAAACATCCGCCCTGACGAACAAGCATACTCCGGCTTTCGCTTTAAAAGATTCTTCAAGCATGTAGCCGGGATAGTTAAGGTAGCTGGTGTCAGCAGGGCGGAGTATTTGCGTCTCCGTGAGAAACAACATTGCTGGCCGTGCTGTCTCGTGCTATAATATCTAAGAATCGAACACTAACTATAAACGTCAACTGAACGAAGTAGGAATTTATAGTCTAATAAATAATGTTAAAACTATATGACATTAGCTGAATATATAAAAATAAAGTAACTATTTTACTTCAAATTCTAGCAGTATTTCTTCGCTGATTCACGAGTGATGAAGAAAAAGAATGCAGCCGTATTAAGTAACCACTAGTATTGTTGTTACGAGAAATGGAATTACAAATATATACTGTTAGAAAAATCAATACACTTTACTTTGTTAATTACAAAATGAAGTGGAAAGAAACGAAACAAACAATTTGTAAAACGTGCTACTTAAGTTTTTTTTGTTATTGACAACAAACTGCACAGCATATATCTACGCAATTCAGGCGGTACTTTTGTAACTTTTTCTTTTAGCGAGGTTTAAAATAATTCTTTTTTTATCGGACAATCCGAATGTTTATCAATACGTGAACTATTTGAGGTTATAAAATAATAATAATAACAAGTAAAAAATATAAATAAAATTACAAGTTTTTTAAGGCAAACCGGCCGGATGCTCTTCTGATTGAAAGTGTCTACCACCTCCCAAGCACAAATGCAACATTGTGTAATACTGTTTTAAAATTCAATTACAAGATGTGACACACACTTATAAAACAAAAGAAAGCTGATAAATTGCTGGCTACGGTTTTATATTAAATTTTGACCATGATGTTCGAACATTTATAAGTTATATATTTTAAATCCATGGCCATTCTGAAAGTATTAACTATAATAATATAGAAGATTCAGACCAATTGAAATATTACTTTTGGCGTGAGACTGAAAAACAAATAAATCTTACTTTTTAATAATATTAGTGTATTACTAGTTGTGTCTACGAGTATCTTTAGCAATAATATTCATTTATTTTTATACTTGTTAGGTTAGAAAAGACAAAAATTATTCTACATTTTATTCAAGTTTTCAGAAAGTTGGTTTTAACGCAACTGACAGAACAGACAAGAAACAATGTAGTAACTCTTTTCCATTAATCACATACACGTGTTATTACACGTAAGTTGAAAATCAATGACCAAGCTTTTTCATTTTCTTTGTAATATTATACAGAAAAATGTGCCTTATTTATTAATATTTTCTACATACACTTTTAACTTATAATAGGCTTAATGTAAAATATTTTCATTTAATTAATTTTACACTACATTAAATTCATTTAAAAAATATTTAAACATATTTAGCTAAGCCGTAGTAATGCGTTTATACCCACACCGTACAGCATCGCACTGCACCGCACCGTTCAATGTAAGGTAACATTGCTTTTGTGTTCTGATTTTAAAATTATATCTGATATTGCTCACCGCTTTGTTCTATCTATATTTTTGTGCATTTTTTTGTATGTATTATCATGAAATGTATCTAATATTTTTATTAAAAAAATATTCAAACCCGATCCTTAAGTGCTGCGTAATAAGCCCCGAATGCTTAAATCACTTAAGTAAGGCGACACTTCCGGAAAACGTTCAGCTATCTCTCAGACAAGTTCTGAATATTTTAATGATTTAGGGAGATTAACTAAGAATGTACTTCTTTGAGATAAGGATGTCCTTTTGAATTGTGCTAGTTTAGATAATAATTCCAATTTGAATAAGTAATTTAATTATAGGATTATTAATATTAAGCTCTAATACTAAAAAGAACGTTGATGTTGAATATATAATATATTATCAGCTAAGAATAAAACTTGTGTTAGGAGCGCAGCCGACACTATCCCAAACGTCACGATGGTTATCGAGTGACAACGCTAGGCAGACTGTATACTTTTCAGTTATTGTGACCTTGTTCATTCGACCATATTGTTTTTCAAAACCAAAATCAAAATATTCTTTATTCAAGTATCTGAAATAGTGGTCGACAATTACTAATATTATGAATACGAAAGTCAGTTTGTGTATTCGTTTGTTTGTTACACTTTCACGTCTCATCTCGTCTCACATACACGTTGTCAGGGATACGAAATTAATTAAATATATTATTTGGGTTTTCATAGAGCTTTTATCAGTATTTATCATAATATAAATTGATTCATTTTCCAACTCCCTCTCATCATTTTTTTCAAAATAAAACTAATAGACCGAAACTAATTCATTTAAATAAATAATAAATTGTAATTTGAACAATTTTATTTCCCGAAAAAATTTTTTAATTTCCAATACAAAAAAAAAAAAGAAATAGCTCGAAATACATAAATAATGCGAGTGATATTTGTATTGTTGGTCAAACACATCTCCAATCTTATTCCAGTTGGCGGAGCATAGAAATAACTTTATCTCAGCAATAACATTTTGTTTGACCTGCCTATATCAATGTCCGATACAAATTAATCGAAACAATCTCTGTAACATCGTCTGTATTATTATCGTTCTATATTTAAACTGATATCAATGCAAAATAACACACACCTTAACTCACACATTTTAATTATTTAAACAACGGTAACGGTAGATTTTGCGTAGTGTAGCTTATTACGTAGTCCCCTACGTAGTCTACGCAATCACTGAGTAATTTATATGACGTCTACAGGCGTTTACTGTTCCAAAAAATATTAAGTTTCTCAATAGATGTTAACGGTATTTAGTATGGATGCTTATTCTGTATAAGTTTAAATTTATTATTATTGACAATATTCCGCCCACGGCTTCGCCCGTATATGAGGAGAATAGGCCGGTGTTAGACACCCTATGTCCTTCCCTGTACCACATTCACAATTTATTATATTAGCTAGTATATAAAAGAATGTGAATGTAATTATGTTTTATCATTATATAAAAAAAATATCCTACATCATATGAAAATATTGGCCTGAATTTTCATATGCTTAATTTGTGTTTATAATTCATCTCGTGCTTGACGGTGAAGAAAAAACATCGTGAGGAAACCTGCATGTGTCTTATTTCACTAAAATTCTGCCCCATATTTATTCCACAAACGCGCATTGGAGCAGCGTGGTGGAATAAGCTCCAAAACCTTCTCCTCAAAAACAGGAGAGGAGGCCTTAGCCCAGCTATGAGACATACACAGGCTGTTACTGTAATGTTACTGTTTTATAAACTCCAAACGTTACGTTACATTACGTTACGTTGCCCTGAATTATTATATTGTCAAGAGACAAAAATAATAAAAGCTGAGTGAATCGCAATCTCAGGAATAAAAAATAACGTTTGAATTAAATCTATAAATTTTTAGTATTTCCTTATAATTATCTAAATTGGGGAAACAATAACTATAAAACGATCGGACAGTGTAGTAGATTGCGTGCTCTGATCAATTATAAAATAGATAGTACGAAAACATACAAATTATAATACAAAAAAAAAAATACAAATATAGACATGTGTCGATTTTCATGATCGTCGGTTAAACGGTATCGAAGTCTATTAAAACCAAGATATACCATCACGTATTAATATAAACTCGTATAAATGTAAAAAGGAACAAGATAACATATAGTAAAAACGATTCTATAAGACTCCAAACAATATTTTTGTATTTTTTATAATAATAATAATAATAATATCCTGGGACTTTATTCGCACATCATTCGTTATGTCTGATCCCAAACTAAGCAGAGCTCGTACTATGGAAATCAGACAACTTATATACTACTTTTCTTTTTGTAAATACATACTTAATTAGATAATTACACCTAGACTGAGGACAAATGCCTGGGTGGGAACCGGACCCACAACCTTCGGCGTAAAAGGCATGTATCTACCAACCACGCCAACCAGCCTATCAATTAATTCCTTTATACTTACACAACCGTAACCGTAACAGCCTGTGAATGTCCCACTGCTGGGCTAAAGGCCTCCTCTCCTCTTTTTGAGGAGAAGGTTTGGAGCTTATTCCACCACGCTGCTCCAATGCGGGTTGGTAGAATTCACATGTGGCAGAACTTCAGTGAAATTAGACACATGCAGGTTTCCTCACGATGTTTTCCTTCACCGTAAACCACGAGATGAATTATAATCACAAATTAAGCACATGAAAATTCAGTGGTGCTTACCCCGGTTTGAACCCACGATCATCGGTTAAGATTCACGCGTTCTTACCACAGGGCCATCTCGGCTTTACTATACTATACTTACACAAGTTTATAGTCAATTCATGGATTAAATTCTTCAAGTCGTAACCATGTATTGACCTGCATCGAAGACCCTAAACTTAAAGTTGGAACATAAATTTATCGATGTCCGCAGAAACTTTAGAGCGATTGGGGATTAGAATTTTCACTGCAGTCTTTCCACAAGTTACTGGGTTCGGTGCCAAGACGATCCGATTAAACGGGTATTGTCCATTGCTAAGATATAACTGAGCTACACATTTCTTAATCTATTTAACATAAACAAATTTATAAAATATTATTGCAGTGTTAAATTATAAAGTTTAAAGTTTCTATAATAATATATAAAAGTATAAAGTTTCTATTTAATTGTGATCTTGATTAGTATTGGTAAAACAGTGTTTTTTTTTCTGAAAATGAAATGTGACGTATGGTGATACGTCACGATATTATGAGACGTGTAATCCTTTAAATGTTATAATTATTATAGTCAATGTTGCATAATATCACTCAAACATTAAATCTTTACTTTTGAATATAATATTTTACATATAAAGCTAATCCAACAGTCATGCTCTTTGGTCTGAAGATAATTTACTTTTCGAATGTCTCTTCAACCGACTTCATACCATATTAACTCCTTTACTGTTCAAGCTATTCCTTTGAAAGTCTCTTCCTCTACAAGCAAGACGGACACAATCACTTGCTTCGCTTGAGAAATTAATAAAAAAGCTATTTTGCTCTCTAGCTATGTTCGTTCCGCTAATACTTAATTAAATTCTTTACATAATTGAATTTATTGCATTATTAATTTTAGGTATTACTTGCTGTGTTTTTTTCCCCAAGCCGAGATGGCGCAGTGGTTAGAAGGCGTGAACCGATGATCGTGGGTTCAAACCGAACAAGCGCCACTGAATTTTCATGTGCTTAATTTGTGTTTATAACTCATCTCGTACTTAATGGTGAAGGGGAAACCTCCATGTATCTAGTTTCAATGACATTCTGTCACAAATATGGCAGAAATTCCACTAAACTGCACTGGAGCCGTGTGGTATATTATGTATAGCAGGTATATTGTTTTATGGAATAAGCTCCAAACCTCCCCCTCAAAAGAGGAGAAGAGAAGGCCTTCGTCCAGCAGTGGGACATTTACAGACTATTACTATTTTTTTTGGTATTTGGTAAATGGCTGCTTCCTATCCTACAAAATAATAAGAGTGCACTTGTGATTGCGCACACTCTTTTGCACTAAAATATATCCTGCACCTGCCTTCGGCACCAATTTCAAACAGTTTTGTAGTATTTATAAAAACTTTTAATAAAAAACTCGATATTTTTACTTTTAGTACCTTTTCTCTTTATTTTTAAAGCTTAATAAAAAATAAAAAACCTGAATTCAAATAGTTTTATATCACATAGGTAATAAATATATTAAATTGTTAAATAAATATATGTTTTGATGAATCAATTTGAAATTTCATCAAACAAACCAAAAAAAAATTCAGAACCAATTTTCAATTAAAGTGTGTTGTAGAAATGTTTTGTTTAGACGAACTAGAGATACGTGCTCAGAAAACAACGATATAAACTTTTTCAGCTTATATTGATGGAAAAAGTTGTCAGAAAGAGAGGACCCGGACGCAGAAAAAGCCCCAGCATCGTAATCTGCTAGAGTGTACATGAATTGCAAAAAAATCAGACTAGCTATATTACAAGCGATTTACAAAATGTTTCAAAATACTTCAATTATTAATGTTTGTAACTTCTTAGTAGTACTGCCTGAATTCAACCTCGATCTTTGTATATTTATGCCAACCTATTAAATTCATATTGATATGTTTTGTTTTCGTTATTTTATAACAAATCCAAAATATATCCATTATAAATCTATGTTTATACTATCTCATATTGTTTGCTTGTAATAGATAAACTCTGGAACTACTGAACCGAATTTAATTTATTTCACCTTTAGTACGCTACTTTATTGTGCCACATGTGTATTCCACAAACTTTGATTTGACCAACGTGATTCTAGCAGCATGGTGGAATAAACTCCAAACCTTTTCCTCAAAAAAGGAGAGGAGGCCTTAGCTCAGCAGTGCGATATAATCACAAGCTATCACTACGCTACTTTATCCAGAAGTAACATATGATATATTTGATTTCAGCGATAAGAAGAATTTAACCTAAAATAATGGTAATTCAAAATTTTCAAACTCATATTCATTTTTTATAAAATAGGTAGGTACAAACAAACATTGGCATTGTAAGAAACCCATCCAAAACTCATCTCTTAAAAAACCATTTTTTATATGGAATAGGTAGGCGTACGAGCATATGCCACCTGGCAAGTGGTCATCAACGCTCATAATCATTGACATTAAAAGAAATGTTAACCATAGCTTACATCACCAATGCGTCACCAACCTTGGGAACTTAGATATTATGTCCTTCGGGAATTTCGTTACACACACACATAAGTGGGTGGTACTTACCCAGAGGAAATTGCGAAACCTCTATCACCAAGTAAATATAAAAAGTAATGTAGGCTTTACACTTATTGATAAGTAAGTGTAATGATTAAAATAAAAAATAACAACCTGAGAAGAACCGAAGAAGCACCGGTGAAAGAAACAGAGCGGATTTTTTAAAATTATTATATAATTAATATAAAACATACCCGTACTCGTACATTCCATTAAAGAAAAAAATTATATATTAACAAAACCATTGTTTATACATTACTACTATAATACACTAATAAAGCTAGCGAATCAACATATTAAGGTTATCTTTGCTAGGAATTAACTCGTCCAAGACACGTAGACGTCCAAAAGAAAGTTTATAGTCCATAAAGAGACTTAACATCATGCTAGCGGTGGTATATACACTTGATAATACGTTTTATGTGATTTCACCCGAGGATGAATTCGGATCGCGTGTTTTATGAGTGGCTAAAATGATACACAATGACGTGAAGGATGGTGATTAACTTTACATTGAGAGGAAATGAGTCTAGTTTTTTTTTGTTTATTTGACATGAATATTGCGAGTGAAAGTCTGTTTTTGTGTTTGTAACTGATTTTGTATTTGGCGATGAAGGGAAAAATCGTGAGAATGCCTTCCTGTTTCGGTTTAAAAACTTTCCCACATTTGATCAGCTTTGTAGAATTAGCTCCAACCTCATCCTTGGTAGAACTTCTGTTCTCTTGGGAATCTACCTAGCAATTGGACATTTAAAGGTTTTGCTCTCTTCTATCTGTATATATAAATAGAAAAAATATATAAAAATAAATTATTAAATTTCATCCTATAAACCAAGAAAGATGAAAAAAACGATAAATAAAGTCATCATCGACGCCGCGGTAAGCGTCTAATATGGTCAGTTATCGTTTAACTGGAAATGTAAATTGTTTAAATTATACTCCACCGCCACTAAAATGTCCTTCATTACAATATTTTGATTGACGAGTTATATGACAGTGTATATGCTATACAAGAATTTTGTTTATGTCCATCTTTTATAGCGGTCGTTTTGTAGTAGAAGGGATGCCTGCTCCGAGATGCGCATATCAAATTAGTTTTAAGATTAATTTCACGTCACTTCTGTTTTATTGCTTTCAAGTGAAAAGGGAAAACATCATAAAAACCTACATAAATATTTT
This sequence comes from Nymphalis io, assembly GCF_905147045.1. Taxonomy (NCBI): domain Eukaryota; kingdom Metazoa; phylum Arthropoda; class Insecta; order Lepidoptera; family Nymphalidae; genus Nymphalis; species Nymphalis io. The sequence goes on along the minus strand of NC_065910.1, from coordinate 4,353,119 downwards.
TTTGTAAACTTTCAATATAAATTTATATGTACTAAGAGTTGTTATGGATTTTGTCTGAAAAAGTGGTGCTAGCAATATAAAAATATAATCTTAGATTTTGAGTAATTTTCAGTATCAAAATTATGAGTATCAAAATTACTTTAATCCTCCGTTTAAAACGAAAAGATTCCCTTTGTCAGTTTAATTTTAACTAAGCAAAATAAATACTAAAAAATATTAAGTATGTGTACCTGACCAATACCACCTACAGTTGCCAACCTCAAAGGAGACTGCCAGGAAGCCAGCTACACAGGAGATAATAAATGACACGAGTTTCTGCGCAAGCGCAAATCTACTTCATATATCGGATGTGTTCACTCGCTTTTATATCTGTTTTATTTTTTAATGATATTTATTTTGAATATTATTTATGATTACAATTTTTAAAAGCAAAAAGGATTGATTGAAGTAGTTTATTTTTGTGTTTTAATTACTTCTCCTTATAATTGACATTTACGCACATATAAACTCATTAACAGATAATTGTTGTATATATTTTTTTATTCTTATTTGTGTAAGCAGTATTTACATTCTGGTAATTCCTCGCCACTTTTTATCACTTTAACAAAAATGTAATAATTCTCACACAGTCGATGCTAATATATATAGAAATATATATAAGTCGGCAACCTTCATCCATTTACTAAATATTTTTTAATTAAATTTCAGGACAAACCTGTACTATTCATGACAGCGCTGAATGACCACTGTATTACTAATATTGTTTCCAAAGGAATTAAAAAATATTTAATCTGCAACAATTTCGTTATACGCATATATTCCGAAATATGTTGGAAGAGCAATGAGTTAAGAACACAAATTCAAACGCCACGTTAACCCAATAAATCTGTCTCGTTAAACACGTTATATCGTTACAAAATTATCTCACTTGCCAACAAAAGTAAGGGGGATGCAAATATTATTGCGTCACGAGCTGGCTCTGTGGAATTTAATGGCATAAATAGGACTGGCAATGGCACTCTACTATTAACTATACAGCGGGATTTATGAAGTTAGTAAGTCGGGAATTGCATAATGCATCGCATTCGAATTTTAAAAAGTTTTTGCTTTTTAAAATGTATTATTTTTTTCATTTATAGCTCATATAGCACTGTGGAAGAAAGAAGTGTATGATGTAGGAAATAAAATTTTGCGTTATAATAGTACGAATGTTTCTATAATTACATGTGTTTTTTAAAAGAATATTTAAATGTAAATATTACATTTTAAAATTGGAATACAACAATAATTGGTGAGTTTTATTACTGATTATTTTCGTTGCAATGCACATTACAACTGAAAGCATTATATTTATTTGAGCTGATAAACTTCTAAAATTACGAATTTAAGTACTCTTAACAGGCATATTTCGATTTTAATTAAGTCCATCTCTGTTAAAACCTGTCTGAATGAAAAGGATGGAGATACAACCAACTCTCAGTTACTATTTGAAGAAAGAGATAGAGAGAGAAGGAGAATGAAGCCAGTCTATAGTATACAGCAAGAAGTTACAATAGACGGTATAACTGTTTACTGGTGGTAGAGCTCTGTGCAAGTCTCGTCCGGGTAGGTGCCACCCTCTCATTAGACATTCTACCGCAAAACAGCAGTACTTGGTATTGTTGTGTTCCGATTTGGAGGGTGAGTGAGCCAGTATAATTAAAGGCACAAGGGACATAACATCTTAGTTCCCAAGGTTGGTGGCGCATTGGTGGTGTAAGTTAACATTTCTTACAATGCCAATGTCTATGGGCGTTGGTGACCACTTACCACGTGGCCCACGTGATCGTCCGCCTGTCTATTCTATAAAAAAAAGAAATGGTAAATACTTTGTATGATACCGGTTATTTTAAATGTAAAATAATTTATAAATTAATTTTACATTACGTAACAGATTACAATGGCGAACGCTTTTAACATTTCAAACAAATATATTTGCACATTCAATTTCAATTAAATTTTTTCGAATACTACAAAAATAGACATCTAAATTAATACTATCTAAATATATACTAGCGCGATAAAGTTTCTAGACTTCAAAAGCAATTAAAATTAACCGCCAAATTATTTGTTAGCATTAATTAATTCTAAAAAATAAAATCAAGCCGGCACTCACAACTCATTTTGTGGTTTTAAATTATTGCTTGTATAGTTTTTAGTTCGATATAAATACAGACGCCCGATAGTCGTGTGATAAAAATCGCGATATAAAAAGCCATACACTCATATTTCAGTGATTAATATCAAAATTCCGATTAAGTTTTATAACGTTATTGAAAGCAATTTATTGTTAAGCCTAATCCTCTTATCCAGCAGCAAAAACACGAATTGAAGTAATAAACGCAGAGACAATATTTACATGCAACGTATTTTGTATATTAATGAGATTACGGCGATCCTATTGTTTTATAACAAAATATCCCATTAAACTTTAACAATGCGATCTAAATTGTGCGATGTAAAATTAATGAAGCTTTAACATTTTCAAATAATATTATAGCTAAGGAAGTGACACACGCTGCTATAATTTAGTATCGTATTATACGAACTGTACTGTAGTTCATTACGGGTTTTTGATTTTCTATGGATTATTTCCCAGGAGAGAAATTAAAATATATCGATGTTAAATTACATTTTTTTTTTTTATATATATTTGCCGGGAGGGCAAATGACTCTACTCCACCTGATGGTAAGTGGTAGAAGAGTCCAAACGCGACGACGGCCAGTACAGACGGGAAGAATGTTCTGTACTAGCCGTCCCCGCCTTGCCGGCCCGCAAGATGCCTCTTCACGCCTCGTTTGAAGGAACCCGGGTTGTAATAGGAGGGGAAAACGTGAGCTGGTAAGGAATTCCATTTTTTGGAAGTGCGACAAAGAAAGGAGTTGCCAAATTTCTTTGTTCGCGATGGAATTGATGTCACAGTTAGGCGGTGATATCGAGAACCAGCTCGCGTGGACTTAAGAAGGAAGGGGGAAGCAGGAATTAGAGAGAATAATTCCTCAGAGCACTCGCCGTGATACAGTCGTTAGAAAGCGCTCAGTGCTGCTATCTCACGACGTAATTGTAAAGGTTCAAAGGTGTTTGTGACCTTTACGTCGCCAATAATGCGTACGGCACGTCGCTGCAACCGGTCCAAGGCCTCCAGTAGGTACTTAGCGGAGCCATCCCAAAGGTGCGAGCAATATTCCACGCAAGACCGTACCTGTGTTTTGTACAGCAGGCACAGTTGTTGTGGCGTGAAAAAACGCCGCACCTTGTTCAGAACTCCGACTTTCCGTGAAGCTGTTTTAATAACAGCCTCGATGTAATCCCTTGGACTAAGGTCGCAGCGAACGTCAATCCCCAGCATGGCGATTTTGCTTTGTATCACCAGCGGAGTACCACAGAGGGAGGGAAGACGGGAAAATGCTGACTTTTTCGCTATGAGAGCGCATACCTGTGTTTTCTTGGCATTAAACTCAACAAGATTATCAGAGCCCCATTTGGCGATGAGCTCTAACGTCCTATCGAGTTCAATGACAAGATTCTCCCGCCTCTCCTCAGTTTCCGCCCGCCCAGCCACTGCGCGTCCGTGGTATCCACCATGCACTGTACTATCGTCTGCATAGCAATGTATGTTCCCAAGAGAGAGCATATCATTGATATGCAAAAGAAAGAGCGTGGGAGATAGCACAGATCCCTGGGGGACCCCAGCATTTACTACATAGAACTGTGAAGCGCAACCATCAACTAAAACACGAAGGCTACGCTTGTGTCGGAAGCTGGCAATCCAGGTGCATAGCTGAGCAGGCAGACCATATGCCGGCAGCTTGGAGAGAAGACTTCTATGCCAGACCCTGTCGAAAGCCTTGGAGATATCGAGGCTGACAGCCAACGATTCTCCATGCTTGTCGATAGCTTCACCCCAGAGGTGCGTTACGTATGCTAGAAGATCACCTGTGGACCGTTTTGGTCGAAACCTGTACTGACGATCATTAATTAGACAGTGATCTTCTAGGTAATGGATCAGTTGGTTGTTTAAAATCCGTTCCATCACCTTACAAAGATAAATTGCCGGGTCAGACCGATCCCCTCTTTTGGGAACCGCTTGCACATTAGCACTTCTCCAAGCCTCCGGCACACATCCCGAAGAGAGAGAAAGTTGGAACAGGCGCGTTAACACAGGAGACAGCTCCGCTGCGCACTTCTTCAGCACTATGGCTGGTATTCCATTAGGACGGCTAGCTTTCCGTACATCAAGTGCCACATCACGTTGCCTGATTTTGATGTCAGGCATCGTATGGCCACATGAAGGTATTGTAGGTGGCTGCGCACTACAATCATCGATAACGGAATTATCGGCAAAGAGTTTAGCCAGGAGATCAGCTTGTTCTTGCGGACTGTGAGCTAGCGATCCATCCGGATTTCTGAGCGTTGGCAGCGAAGGTTGGCAGAAATTGTTTTGCACAGACTTGGTCAGACGCCAGAAGCTACGGGAGCCCCTAGGATGCGAAACAAGATCATGACCATCTGTACAATGCGCTGTGCATCCGCTCTTGTGTATGCCTTTCTACAGGACTTGGAATTTTTATTGTAGTTTGCTTTAAGTGAGTCAATGTTAGATGCCCCGCTAAGCAGCCGTTGATCCACTTGCGATTTGCCGCCTGCTTAGATGATACAGCATCGGTACATTCAAGAGTGAACCAACGGTTACGCGTACCCCTACTGACGAGATCTGAGCTAGGAATGTAGTATTCCATTCGCAACATGATCTTATCAGCAACAGCAGCGGCACTAGCTGTCGGGTTATTTCCACTGAAGCAACTTCCTTCCAAGGGACCCACGCATAGTAATCGCGCATACCGCCCCAATCTGCCGACTTATAGTGCCAAACGCGACGTTTGCAAACCGCTAGTGGCGGCAACTTGGCCTGTGCCACTCTGGTAGATATAAGGCTGTGATCCGAAGAGCCAAGAGGAGCCCGAACCACAACCTGATATTCCACCGGGTGAGAAGTCAGCAGAAGGTCCAGTAGAGAAGGTGCTTGCCCATCAATGTCTGGGATCCTGGTGGGCTGATCAACCAGTTGGGTCAAGTCATGTGTGAGAGCAAAAGCATGAGCAATCCTTCCAGCATGGTCAGTTTTGAGGGATTTCAACCAGGATTCGTGGTGAGCATTAAAATCCCCCAAAAACACCAATTCCGCGTTAGGAAATTGCTCTTGCGCAGCATCTCTCACCCGACTAAGATGGTCAAATAATCGGCTTGTCTCCAAGTCACCATTGTGGGATCTGTAGAGGCACACGTAGACTCGACTCTAACGAACCAGGTCCACACGTACCACCAATATGGAGAAGGAGGGGTCCTCCAAGCAGCGCAGTCGGTGACAGCAAACATCCGTCCTGACGAACAAGCATACTCCGGCTTTCGCTTTGAAGGATTCTTCAAGCGTGTAGCCGGGATAATTAAGGTAGCTTGTATCGGCAGGACGGAGTATTTGTGTCTCCGTGAGAAACAACATTGCTGGCCGTGCTGTCTCGAGATGGTGGTGGACAGCGTTGAGGTTAGCGTGGAGTCCACGGATGTTAGATAACTCGACCTCAAACAGCGAGGGTATGGTGGGGGTGTGCACCGCTGTACGACCGTTATTTCTGCTTTGTTGCGCTACCATTTGGAAAAAAAATGGAAAAGAGACGTGAAGCAAGCGACGTATTGCCACGATAGGGATGGACAAAGTATGGAGGCGTGTTTCCCCAAGTGGTTGCCAAAAGAAAAAATACACTGACCCGCCGGACGGAAGGGCCCCCGAACCCCCCCGGAAGTGGCCGCCGGGACCCCACCTTCCGGTCACCAACCGGCACGACGGTCCACCCCGAGATTATACGTGGCCTGGTGGGGCAGCCTCGCGAGCTGGTTAGGCACGCTCGGGCCCCTGTACTATGCCACGGACGGCCAGCGGAACAGCCGTTTCTTCGGGTCTCCCTGTCCGGCAGGTCAATACAGTTTCCCTCGGCATTGGTTCAACAGTCGTCTCCATTGGACCAACACCCATCGCGGCAATACTCGCTCTGGCACTGGCTGTACGCTGGCTGACCTCGAAACGCGGCTGCAAGCCACTTCACGAGTTTTTCACCATGCGTACGGTGGTAACAAGCCAGGCGGATGTTTAACATCCTACCACCAGAATAAAAAATGGACTTATTGAACAGTTAGATAAACATTTTCATATAATATATATACACAATGAGATTATATAATCTTGAACATGAGTACGATGGCCAATAACACCCATGGTAGACAATTGGCAGTTGTTATACATCATCTTGCTCTATAAAGAAAAACACTATAATCCAAAAAAAAAACATTAATACCATTTTTTTTTCGAAATAATAGACGGAAGGACAAATTGTAAGCCTTATGGTCACAACGCCTTTTAAAAATAAGATGTAATGTCACTTGTGCCTGTAGTAACACTGGCTCACTCACCCTTCAAACTGGAACTCAATCATACCAAGTACTGCTGCTTTGCTTTGAAGCAATTCTATAGAATATCAGATGACTGGGTGGTACTTACACAGATAAGCACGAAGCCCTACCATCAAGTAAAAGTAATGTGATGTAAATTGATGCTGTCTATATTTCACACTGTCTCACTTTTTTTTCATATGTGCATATAAGAAAAAAATGTGTGAATATATCTATTTTAAGCGGTTCGATGATCATATTGTGAAAAGGCTTATTTCCAAATGCAAAAACATTATAAATATTACTTTACTTCGTCAAGCAGCTTGAAACCCTCACCCTCCTAGGGAAAAGTGTAACTTCTCAATGAGAAATACATATATATACATATAAATTTTAAATAACCTCTTTAAATAATTTAGGTATAAAAGTATTATCTTTGATTAAATTTTCGGAATAATTTCTGTAGTTACTTTGTGTAAATAATTAATTACTTTGACTTCAAATTCCAGTCACTTGTTAAGAGTATGAAGTTATACCACTTGTGGGTTTTACGAAATGAAAAACAGTCCAATAATTAATACACTCAATTTATAATATTCAGACAGCGTAACGTTGTGCCAGGAATTATTTAAAACGAATGCGCTTTTTTGGCGCGTCCGACCCACTTTATACAAAAATTAATCAGAAGTCAGCTTACGAACGAATAAAGTTAAATTTTTGTTTACAACGTTATTTAATAATATGATAATTAACGAAATTATTAATAATGAATCATAGACCTAATAAGGTATTGATAAATAAATCACCAAGATAAATATAATTGGGAGTAGTTATTATACACCACAACAGCTGGGCGCCTATGTGCTACTTGTTAACAGTTGCTTTGTTAGCCGAGTGGCTAGTTTATCAGGCCTCATATCCAGAGGTCACGGGTTCAAGCCCTTTTTTATCGCTGGAAAAACGCTTTACGCTTTTCCCCCACAGGAACAGTGTTATGTGTGAGTGTGCGCCCCGAACATCGGAATACCCACTAAAAAACAGTGGTACCCTTTCCGTCTTAACGAGGAACGCCACGGGATCGCTTTCGCATGCTATCGTGCCTCTCTGACGGGTTCAAACCCTGAGTCAAGCCAATAAAACTAATTTGGCGAAATAGCAGTCTGGAAGTTGGCAGTGCCTTCGCTTCCGTAACTCGGAAAGCACGTCAAACCGATGGTCCTGTGCTTGAACTCTTTTCGTGTCATTTTTGCCTTCCCATCGGATTATGAGAGTGAAGAAATAAAGCGCATTTGTTTGCGCCCACACTTGTGCATGTAATATGTCTTGAGATTTTCTAGTCTCCCTTGATGAATGCCGCGATATTTGAAATCAGTCATCATCATCAACAGTTACATGTATACCAATGCGCTGACAAAAATAAAGTGTAAGATTTTGTATCATGATACATGAGAGATTTACATAAATATATTATGGACAACAATAGACCACGAAGAAGATGGAAAGAAGGGATAAGTTGTTCTTCTATAATTATATTCGTGTTGAGCATCTGGATAAAATTAGTTTTTTTTGTATGCTCATAAAATTCTTACTTACACAGCCAAAACAAAAAATAGTCCAGTTACAATAAAAGTAAAATTCGTTAGCACTAAGTCACCGCAAATATTTAGTTTAGGGTGAAGCGAAATTAAATCTTTTAATAGCAATAACGGTGTCTATTCATTTAACTCCGTTTTCAATTTAATTTAAGGCGCTTTACAAATGCACTGACAGGTGTAGTTAAGGCAAACAAAATAAAACAGCAATTTCCTGAACACCGCTGTTGTGTAAACACACGGGTTTTAATTTAATGCAAAAACTCTACGAAAACGATAATAAGTCATATATATATATAATATAGGTTACATATATATATATGTTCGGTTTATTGTTAAGCACTGATTTCGCTTTTTCTATCATTAATGATTTAACAAAAAGAAGCGACATCATTGTTATCCATATAGACAGATACGGCCTTACAAACGTGACTTAGAGACATTATTAAACACTAATTTCTCCCTTTCTGACATTTTGATTTAACATTTGAAAGAAGAAGACATGACATTGTGACATTGTTTAACTAATCATCCGCTGAACGACGTTTATATGTGATTATTTATTACATTAAGAATGTCTTCAATACATTTTATGTTTTAAAAATAAGTGTGTAAGTATTTAAAAAAAAAGAGATTGATTTGTAAATTCGGTTAAGTTTTGAAAAATGTATGTTTTTACTTTACCGCTTTCTTCGTATTTCTACTAACTAGTATCAGGCGACGTCCGTCGTCAAATAGAAATACAAGCAATTTACGACTTAATTCCCATCAGCATAGAAATCAAATAAATCATACTGAAATATATTGCCTTCGCTAAATAAGACGATTCTGTCACCAACCTTTCTTTGGAATGGATTTCTATTTCAAGATGAAGTTAACAAAATAAATATATAAAACCTATTATAGCACTTAAGTTTTTATTCTTAACTCTTATATATTAATATTTAATACCAAAGACATTTGGCAACTCCTTTCTTTGTCGCACTTCCAAAAAATGGAATTCCGTACCAGCTCACGTGTTCCCCTCCTCTTACAACCCGGGTTCCTTCAAACGAGGCGTGAAGAGGCATCTTGCGGGCCAGCAAGGCGAAGGCGGCTAGTGCAGAACGTTTTTCCCGTCTGTACTGGCCGTCGTCGCGTTTGAACTCTACTACCACTTACCATCAGGTGGAGTAGAGTCATTTGCCCTCCCGGCGAATATAAAAAAATAAAAAAAACAATATAAATACATAAAGAAGTAACTTTGTATTGATTATTTGAACTAAATAGTAATTTATATCAAATAATCAAAATATACATTAAAATTACATAGTTTTAAGCTAAATTACATTCCTAAACATATGTACACAACTTGCTTATTACAATAATATTAATACGATGAGGAGCTTTTTATGTAAAAATAAAAAAAAAATTAAATTACAGTAATAAATCAAAATCAAGTTATAACAATAATTAAAAACGGTGCCAATAATATTCTGTAACATTATAACATATCTAAATAACTAATATTTAACTAATATTTATTATTATAAAACAGATTATAATATTGTAAAGTTAAGGAAATATTAAGTAATAGTGAAGAAAATATTTGAATCTTATTGTTGAATTGGTTGTTAATACAAATATTGTGTCATAATAATAATAATAATGTCATCTGAACTGATTTCGGCCATCGAGATCAATCTCAAGAAAGAATTGACTTAACTGTCCAGGGCATATTATTTTGCACAAGTGTGTGCGCAAAAACAGGTACACTCTCTATTCCCTAACTTTCATAACGCAAATCTAATCTCAATCGGACACGACCGGAAAGAGTTTTGGTGCAGAACCAACGGTTTTATCTGCTTTTCAAGGCACGGAAATGTACACACCTTCCAGACTCCGGGCTGCTATTGAGAATTTTCAAAAGAAAAACCCAATAACTTTTTATTAACCCGGCCTGGGATTTGAACCCAGGACCTCCGGAACTGCGGTCTTACAGATGTAAGCCACTAGACCGACAAGGCAGTCAATTTGTCATAAATAGACAGGAATTATATTAATTTTTCATCACGATATTTTTTTATATATTAATTTTTTTTTTCAATATAGATAAGCAGAATGAAAAGTGGGGCACCTAATGGTTAGTTATCACCGCCTATATATATTGGCACCATAAGAAATATTAACCGTCCCCTTACATCGTAATTGCGCCACTAACCTTGTGAACTACGATATTAATCTAATCTCTATCACTTATTAAAATGATACGACAAAAACAGTCAAATATTTTATTGTTGTTAGGTTTTATGCAAGCTCGTCTGGGTAGGTACCACCCACTCATCAGATATTCTACCGCAAAACAGCAATACTTGATATTGTTGTGTTCCGGTTTGAAGGGTGAGTGAGCCAGTGTAATTACAGGCACAAGGGACATAAAATCTTAGTTCCCAAGGTTGGTGGCGCATTGGCTATAAGCGATGGTTGACATTTACCATCAGGAGGCCCATATGCTCGTCCACCTTCCTATTCTATAAAAAAAAAAACCTTTGACCAAATTTGGGCATGCTCAAACTGTAATACTAGTCTAGTACTAGAGCGCGCACAAAGTAGACTCTCTAATCTCTTACAATGCAATTGACAGCAATCAGACACAACGTGAGATCTATGTACAGACCAATAGAGATGTCATGACTGTTAGAAAAATATTCATGTCAGAAAATACCTTTTTTTAAGTGAATCTGGATCTGAATACAACATTTGGTGATACAGAGATTCGCAGCCTTATAAGCCACTAATCAAACGAGACAGTATTTCAGAAAAGCTCATGTACACTTTTGTGACATTCAAAGTATCAAGACGCTCGCGGTATTGTCTTTGTAAATAGCGGAGCTCGGTCTTTGAGTTGGGTAAACGAAAGTTATTGGGTCACCAGAACCGTGAATGAGTCATAGAATGGTCTTCAGATAGATTTTATGGTTGTTTATAATGAATAACAGAAATATTTAAAATAAATGTTCGATTATATCGGACATAACTTTAGTCTGCTAATACATATACTACACGAAAATTGAAGTAAATAAAAAAATAAGAAAGTTCAATTCACATTAATTTTGTTATATAATTTATTTAATTACATCAGAGTTTTAAATAAGTATAAACAAATCATTCATCATTAAAATTATCAAAACAAAATGAGGAGGGCTCTTGTTTTTAATTTTAATCTTGTTATTTATAAATTATACAAAAAAAACCAGCAGCAATAGAAAAACAGAAATGCTGGATTTAAAGTATTTTATTTAGGTCAAAGGTATATAATACAATTAACCAAGGGTGTATATATATATGTAGCGAAACAAACATTAAGCAACAATCCATTTAATCGCGGTACAGTGTAAGCAGCGTCCGCCAACAGACGTCAGTCTCTTGAGCAATCCATTCTTACTTCTACCGCAGTAAAGTATAATATAACTTACGAATAATTTATATATGTTATGCATGAACTATTCGAAACGAATTAGCTTAAAAGATGTATTCGGTAGTTAGAACGTATGATTACTATAATATAAAATTAAGTAAATAGTAACCGTCAATAGCGCAGTGGTTTAAGGGCCACCTAGCCGTGTAAAAGTCTATTGGCTTTGGGCTATTGTTGTCTCGTTTCCTTACAAAAACTTTACGCTTAATTAGAGGAGTAAATATGAATATTGGTAACTCCTTCTTTTCTACACAAGATATATATAATACAATATAGCGTCATGCCGTTAACCGTCACGGCATACGAGTCGGTCTTGCCCTCAGGGTGCGCTAACAGATGTTTCATATCAAAAACAGTTAAATAATTATTATTTCTCGATAAAATTCAAAACCGCGTTCATTTTAGCACGTGATACGTAAGGGATTCATAGATCTGCTGTTGCCATCTCTCACACATAAGAGTTCATTTATCAAGCTGATTTAGGTGAAGACATATGATCTCCGCTGGGACAGTTAGGTTACTGTGTTCATATATCTCTATGAAGCTACATTACTAGTAGTTAAATAGTTATTGAACAGTTCTTCATTAAAACAGCATCTATTACATTGAGTTACAGATCATTTTTGCATTTTATATTTATCATTATTAAATTCGAATTCTATCGGATTTTAGAGTAGAAGAAAGTGAAAAAGTGCACCTATTCACACACACTTACTACCGACGCGTTCGGTGAAGGTTCAGGCATAGGACCAACGGCAGTATGTGCTCTTCGAGGCACGGAAGTAATAATCCTCCAATCGTTTTTATTGAAAATATCTTGTCATAGAAACATAATAGATTTTTTGGCTTGGTTAGAACCCAGGACCTTAAGGTCTACAGTACTATAAGCTAGTCACTAGACCAACGAAACTGTTTTAAGTTTCCTATAACAATATAATATTTTATTATTACTATATTTACTAATATATATGTAGAGTAAGTAAATTGAAAACGTTGCTTAACAAGATTAACTGTTATTTTATAGTTTTAGTTGAAGCCTTCAACGGGGGCTCGTAAATATTGATAAAATACACTCAGAGGATAAAAAAAGGTCACCATTAGACATTACGTTCCAATTTTATTATGTGTATTCATTTACTGGGAAATATGTCTGGGTTATTTCACCGATAAATATTAATTCTATATATTGGTGCTCTAGCTTGAGGAGTGAATGATTCAGTGTAATTACAGACTCTAGGGATTATAGTATAGTTAGCAGAACACAACAAATAAGAAAAAATATATATATAAGAATTCAGTCTTCATAGTTTGAGAAGAACGGAAAAATACATTAAAAATTAAAAAATAATAATAATAATAATATCCTGAAACATTTTTCACACACGGCCATCTGATTCCAAATTTAAGCTTGTACAAAGCTTGTGCTATGGAAACCAGACAACTGGTATACTACATATACTACTTTTCTTTTTGTAAATACATACTTATATAGATAATTACACCCAGACTCAGGACAAACAGACATGTTCATGCACACAAATGACTGTCCTGGGTGGGAATCGAACCCACAACCTTCGGCGTGAAAGGCAAGTATCTACCAACCACGCCAACCGATATAATAAAATATATCGAATTTTGATTTCGTGTAATATATAATTTTGCAAATGTACATTACAAGATCATAATTATAATAAATTATTTAAAAATATAATATTTTAAGTGATTTTTTTAATTATAAATATATTAATTTAACAACGATTTATTTATCTCTTTCTGTCATCAAGTAATCTTACATTCGACAGAAGAAGACAAAGTATTGTGACAATACAACCGCATTACAATGTTTATTGGAAAGTGTGTTACTTGTTACCGTTATTGACGTTTTTCCATATAATCTGACTTAGCTATTTTCTGCTATAAAAATACAATATAAGGTTTAACTTAATGCACTGACAGTAGCGAAAAATTTTAAAACGTTCGTATCAGGACCAATTAAAATCGAATAAATCAATAAATTGGTCAGCAGCGTGTGAAGAACCGTAAGTAAATCGGATGCATTTATTCCGTGGAATAATTGGTTGAGCGGAATCGAACCACACTCCTTGCGGTCGCGTCACTGCGGCGAGGTCAGGGCTGCTCGATACTGGTATTAAATATTGGATTCGGTAAATTCTCCGTGGAATACGCTTGTATTTTGCAAAATGTAACACGAAAATTAATGAACCTTTATTTAATGAAAAGCAAATACATACTGCTTTAGAGTAATTGATATTTACTTGGAATAATAATATTTTAATGATATGATCACATTCTTTGGTCAATATATATTAATGTACCCATTATGTATTTGGAGATGTCTACGATATTTAGCTAAATATTCCATTTATTCTATATATCGTGGTAGGGATTTGAGCAAGCCTTTCTTTGTAGGTACCACTCACGTATCAGTTATATTCTACCGTTAAACAGCAATACTTAGTATTGTTGCATTCCGGTTTGAAGTGTGAATGAGTCAGTGTAAATATAGCATAAGGGACATAACATCTTAATTCACAAGGTTGGTGGCGCAGAGGTAAGGAATGGTTAATATTTCTTACAATTCCAATGTCTTTGACGGTGGTGACCATTTACTACTATAAATCGTTTATAGAAATAATATTAGTGAAGTTTGGGTTTAAGTTGAATAAAAATATGATAACAAGGCATTTAGGCTTCGATAGACAAATATATAGTTGAATAATATAATATAATATATAATGAAATTTAATACAGATATGATTACAAATAGATAAGAAGTTTAATCAAAAGTCTCGTAAAGATCAACCCTATACAAACTGAACTGCCGTATTTACAATTATTTGAAATGCTCGGCACTACTGGAGCACAATTATCAATTAACCTGTCCCAAATTTCAAGTCTAAGTAATATTAATTTTGATGAATAGTTGACTTTCTGAGATTAATTTAATTGAAAACTTACACAAGTGACTTGTTATATTTATTTAAAAAATCTATCATCTATATAATAATACAATAAAGCTGAAGAGTATGTTAGTTTTTTTTTTGTCTGAAACTAGAAGTCTATAAATAATCAAACCAATATTTTTATATGTTGAATGTACTTTGATCCCCTTGTACTTTCATCAAGCTGTATTTCCATGGAATTTCGTATTTCATATATAAGTGTCTACGTAGAAACAAAAAGCAACGCGAGCTTTCAATCTAGTTTATCTAACTATTAATAATGAATATAAGCTCACATTAATGAGCTTATTCAGTGTTATCATGTAATCGGATGATCTAGGGGAAGATTTTACTAAGATACCTTTTTTATAGAATAGGTAGGCGGACGAGTACATCACCGGGTCACCTTGTGATGGTAAGTGGTCACCAATGCCCATAGACATTGGCATTGAAAGAAATGTTTACCATCTCATATATAGTCAAGTAGCCACCAACCTTGGGAACTAAGATGTTATGTCCTTTATGCCTATAATTACACTGGATCACTCACCCTTCAAACTGGAACAGAACAATATCAAGTACTGCTATTTTGCGTCAGAATATCTGATAAGTGGGTGGTACCTACCAGGACGAGCTTGCACAAAGCCTAATCACCAGTAAAAAACCTACAAAACGTGCAAATGCTTTTCATCTGAGATATTGCCTCCTTGGTCTAGTGGTTAGCTATAAGGCCGCGGAGTCCAAATCCAGATCCCCGAGTTGGAGATGAGGAGTTATTATAATGGTTATTATAAGGCACTATAATGTGTCCTGAGTAATTAACCAATCTGCTCTAGGATTAGCTTCCATGACAGAAAACTATTATCATGACATTTTTCATTGAAAATAATTTGAGAAACTTGTAAGACATTGTTGTAATTACCTGAAATTAAGTGTGGCGCTGTACTGATCAACTATTGTTTATTATTTATTTCAGAATATGCCGATGATGTTTATTATATCAATAAATTTATTAATTTCTGTATTTCTGGCAAGTTTGGGCCATAAGCATGTCTTGGCCATATTTGGTAGTGTCCTTAGAGAAACATCTATAACATTTTTGAAAATTAAATAATATTATTTTGTTCACATATTGCTTTGCATCGAGGAAGTATCGCAATTTTGATTGCTTTATTTTTAAATTAAAAATGATTAAAAATCATTGGCAACCCTTTAATTCAATCATGCATAGCTTTGATAGCAGCTGCACTCATCAATTAACTGGGGAATTATTACCGACTCAATGTTGATCGGCATTATTTCAACCAAAATACCTCCGACAAAATATATTCCAATAAACATGAAGGTGCACAAACCAGCATATATACTATTGTCCTATGAATAGACATTCTTAATTTTAGCGTAGCTTAGCATAATCTGCGTATTATATTTATATAAAATAAGACTAAAATGTTAAAAAAAATATTTGCTTCATATGACATTTTACTTATTTTTTTTTCTTTATAGAATAGGAAAGCGGACGAGCATATGGGCCACCTGATGGTAAGTGGTCACCAACGCCCTTAGACATTGGCATTGTAAGAGATGTCAACCATAGCTTACATAGTATACATACGTTTTATGTCCTTTGTGCCTGTTATTACACTGGCTCACTCACCCTTCAAACTGGTACACAACAATATCAAGTACTGCTGTTTACCTAGACGAGCTGACACAAAGCCCTACCTCGAGTGAAAATATAATTTTTTCGGAGTCTTCGGTTCGGTTCTTGACTTTTTTTTCTTCAATTTTTTTATATTAGTTATGCTTAGCTATGTTTGGCGGAACTGAAGTATCTTTATATAATTCAATTTTATAGCAATTAATTATAACATTGACAGCGGTCAACTATCTTTAGAGAATCTTATTTGCACAAAGCAAAAAAATTCAATATCATTCAAAGGTTTAACTAAAACAACAAAAATAGTAAAATGAAATATTAAGAGATTTTTGAAATGGAATCTGGCGGACAAAAGGCTATAGAATAAACAAAGAACATTAACTTGGATTGGTGTGAGCCAACCATTACGTGTCTTATATGTGTGCGTATAAATGCATTATACATATAGAAAGTAAATGGAAACACCATAGATGAATTATACGGGTCGAGATAAAACGGAATTCACAGATAGCTTGGCAAATGATCAAGATGTTAATACTTTAAAGAAATACAATATTCTTTGTATATTTGTATTTTTGTTCGAAAGCATTCTGGCGCTATTCTTATCTTTTACTAAAATATTCGGTCTTAAAATTAAACTGAGGAATTTAAATAGTTTTACGCTTCGTTTTCATGTACGGCTCTTAAAAAATTGGTTCGATTTTTTAAATTTAAGAATTATTTGGAATCTTCGTACTATGTATATAGTATATGAATGACATGATATGAATTTAATAATTTGGACGTTGGGACGTTGATATATACAATAACTAATGACAACATAAAAAATAATCAAAAATTTTTGGTAAGGCTTTGGGCAAGCCCGTCTGAGTAGGTATCACCCGCTCATTAGATAAACTACTGCTAAACAGCAATAATTAGTATTATTGCGTTACGATTAAAGTGAGCCAGTGTAACTTCAAGCACAAAGGACTACATCTTAGTTCCCAAGGTTGGTCCCATTTGACAATTCGTTTACCAATTCCATAAAAAACCACAATTATGATACCTCAAACAGTAATATCCTCCAAGAGTAACAAAATAAAATAAAAAAATAGTCAACCATCAACGATTCCTCTTTGATTTGCCACAAACATTTCTGATACTTGCTCAAAAATCATTCAGTAATAATTCAGCCTACATATCTCGCACGCGTCGGAAATAGAATACGTAAGTGAGAATCTCATATATCTTGAATAGGAACTGACTTCCTCTTCTCTGATATTTTAGCTTTATGACTTACCTGTAACGTAGTTTATTTCAACAGAATTCGTACAAGATATAAATGGAAAATATCAAAATTATATCGTGGTTTATTCGAGGTCAGTCTCAATGCAAGTCCACTGGTTAGTATCATCGGTTACTCCACCGGTCAATTCCAATATTTGATTTGCGGTTTTCAGCGAAACTGGTAGTTGAATTTGTGCAATTATAGGCGTGAGACACGATACTAATTACATTTCTCATCTCATTGTTACCAATTATAAAGAACAACCTTGTGTTACGTTTTTATTATTTATTCTAAGTAATCAAGCCTAAGGCAATTAAATTATAATATTTAATGTGAGGCCAAGGTTGTGGTTAACACGTGAATTTTAACCGAATATTGCGGATTCAATATCGGGCAAGCTCGACTTGTAAAAGGGTATTATGTAAGTACAAACAGGAATAATACTTTTGATATTTATATAGGTTTTCTAGTAAAAAAAAGTAAGTAACAGCCTGTGAATGTCTCATTGCTGGGCTAAGGCTCACTCTCCTTTTTTGAGTAGTAGAGCAGAAGTCTTGGCGCTTATTGCACCACGCTGCTTCGATGCATGTTGGTGGAATACACATGTGGCAGAATTTCAGTGAAATTAGACACATGCACGTTTCTTCACGATGTTTTCCTTCACCGTCAAGCTCGAGATGAATTATAAACACAAATTATTATTAGGTATTATTAGGCATCCCATTTATATTAAAAATAAATATCAAAAAAAGTTCACAAATCTGTTCTGGAAATAAATTAGAGTATTTCAATAAATTATGTATTTTGTTAACAAAGAATTAAAGAACACAATATGAGATGTAATTTGATCTGGTTCTATTACAAGATTGTTAGTTAAACTGAACTGACTCTTTTTTCTTGGACGAAAAAGTACAAACAATTTATAAAGCGAATAGTACATCTGGTACGAAAATAGCCACAATCGCAAAACAGCAATACTTGATATTGTTGTGTTCCGGTTTGAAGGGTGAGTGAGCCAGTGTAATTACAGGCACAAGGGACATAAAATCTTAGTTCCCAAGGTTGGTGGCGCATTGGATATGTAAGCGATGGTTGACATTTCTTACAATGCCAATGTCTAAGAGCGTTGGTGACCACTTACCATCAGGTGGCCCATATGCTCGTCCGCCTTCCTATTCTATAAAAAAAAAAAAAAAATCAAGATTAAATTATTATAGTTGCTAACTTCACGTGCGTATTAACATCAAATTACCACTAATAAGCTATTAAGGTATCATATCTTTCTTGGAGTCTATGACTAATTTATTAAAATTTTACATAGGTAAGCAGACTAGTTAATAGGCCAAGTAATGGTAAGTAACCAACTGCTACCGGTGGACATTGGTACTGTAAGAAATATTAACCTTGACCTTACATCCACCAACCAACCACCAACCTTGGGAACTAAGATGTTATGTCCCTCCTTACTTGTACTGTACTTATACTGGCCTACTTTAAACCGGAACACATAATACAAATTAATTGTTATAACCACAAGTTATCACTAACAAGGTACTAGGGAGTAATATATTAATAGGAGTCTATAACTAATATCGTATGGAGCGATGCAACAACGTAAAACTTTAGCGAAAAGCAATTTCATGTATTCACTATTTGTTGATAAAACACAAACGTTTCACGTAAGCTTCACCCTTTGTTATTCAAATATCAAATAACATTCTCTCCTTGTACGCTCGTAAAATTGAATAATAATTATAAATACAAACATCACCAAGCGTCAATTATGGGAAACCATTTCTGAACTTAATTAATAACAAAGCAAATTAATATGTATCACCGCTCCGCATTAAAGGAGTCTATCGAAATGCTAGAACAACTCAATTATACCCGCTACTATTTTGTGTTAAGTAACAAGAATCGGCGAATGATTATTTTTTTTATATTTCAAAGATAATTCATGCATTTTAATGTAATTGCATTAATTAAATTACTCAAGAGCCGTGATTTCTCAGTTGATAAATATATACGTAAATCGTAAAAGAAGATTCCTTATTTATTTATTTATTTATTTTACCAAATTGACGTACACTAATAATTACGAATTAATAGGTCTAAGGGTAAAAATTGCCATACTTATAGGTAACCACGACACTACGCATCTAAGATAATAATGAAAGAAAAGAAAATTTTAAAAATAAATTTAAAACAATTTGGGAGAATAAAATATAAATAATATAATTGTGGGATCAAATCTTTTTTTTGTCGCTGAAAAAAACGCATTTACGCGTTTCTCCCACTTGAAGTCGGGTGAAGCATGGCGTTAATCATGCTCAGCGAGAGATCTCCGCCGACTATAGCCACCAAGGAATGTCAGTGACAGGAGGGTGATACCTGCCTCACTATTTTTTGGATCAAACCTAGGCAAGCGCCGGTAAGTTTTCTTCAACGTTTTCACTAACTCTTGCTCGGTGGTTAAAGAAAACAACACGAGATAACGTACATAGCTTTAATGAAATTCTCCCACATTTTAAACTTCATTGGAGTGTCGTAGAATAAGCTCCAAGCCTTCTCCTGAAACGACAAAGAGTTGACGAGCTGTGGGATTTTAACAGGCTGCTTTTAATGTATATAAGTGTTTTCAACTTTTTACATTTTCCCGTTGAATCGCAATTCTGATTGTAGGTGAAAAATGAACCAGTCCTCTTGTGACCACTGAAGGCAAAATACGGGCTTTTATGTTTTAGAAATGTTGTATTGTAAAAAAATTACTAGTCACACAAATTAAGTCAAGTTCGGTCGACTTACTAACAATATGATTGAAATCCTTATTAATAACAATACAATGCAATTAAATGTAAATGTTCTCAAATAATCTGTAGAAACGTTAGTTCTATTTTAAAACAAATATGCAATTTTTCTATAGAAATATATAAATTTAATCGGAAATACCGAAGAAATTATTGCGTCAACAATAGTAGAATAAACGTCGATTACTTGAGTAAGCTAATACTAAAATTTACACAATATTTACTTTATATCATTACAACCAGTTGTTTTTTTAAATTCATAGATAATATTAAAAAGCTAAGAACCGACAGAAAAAATAATTTTTGATAATTATTATTACATATTACTAATATTATGAAATATAAATATATTTTATTCATTTTTTTTAAATAATTATTGGAAGGAATTGACGGATTTGATAGATACCTTCGCCCATAGACACTGACAATGTAACAAATATAACCCATTTCTGACATCGTTAGAATGCCCTCAACCGTAAGATTTAATACGGTTTGTGCCTTCAATTACACCAGTTCACTAGCCATACAAAGTCTAACACTTCATCTTTACAATTATTTTTACCTAACACCACATAAAGACCTTAATTTTTAAAACAATACTCAACCTTTTAATAATGCTTTATGTAAAATAGAACTTCTGTTGGTAAGAACGTTATATATATTAATTGTTTAGTTTGAAATTGAATTTTATTTACCTCAACACTATGCAATTCATTCCAAAATAAAAACACCTTAACTTTTTTGTATTCCTTCCCAAGACTAAGATTCACCCGACATTTAAAACTACTGCATAAGTTTGTGTTACTACCTATCGCATAAGTTTGTTTTATCAAATGGAATTTTGTTTATTTATATGTAGCAGAAATGTGGTAGGCAAAATAATATCTGATTGTGAGTGATCATATTTGTTTAACATAAAATCTATCCCTGTAATCGCACTGGCTTTACTCATAAAATATATAATAAAGGTATAACAAAACAAAGCAATGTAAAGTATTGATGGATAAGAATAACTGAGTTTCTTGCCGGTTCTTCTCTGTAGAATATACATTCCGAGCCGGTGGTAGTTTAACATTTAATAATCCTGTAACTTTTATTACCGCGGTTCCGATTTGAAGGGTGAGTGAGCCAGTGTAATTACAGGCACAAGGGACATAACAACTTAGTTCCCAAGGTTAGTGGCGCATTGGTGACGTAAGCGTTGGTTAACATTCCTTACAATGCCAATGTCTATGGGCGTTGGTGACCACTTACCATCAGGTGGCTCATATGCTCGTCCACCTTCCCATTCTATATAAAAATATATAAATGTATTAACTGAAAACCTACTTTAATAAAGTATATTTTTTTCTGTGCTTTGTGGTACAATTACTAGCTCAAGCACAAAGCTCTGCCGCAAATAGATAATGTAGAGAGGCTTATAATGCATTGCACGAACATTAACCGCTTAATCCAACAACTTGACGCAAACAATAATCATGGTATTATTGTAAATGAATACATAATTTATTGTCTATATAGAATTCAACGCGTTACATCATGATTGATAATCGTTAACAACTGTGATATTATTAAAGTAATCCTTTGAATATAATTAGGATTACATAGACTAATAACGAACATAGCAGCACATATCTTGTTAAAGTAACTTGTTGTAGCACGTAAATCGTTTTTCAAATATAATTTACTCAAGAAACGTGTAACATTGAAACGTTACATAGTATAGAAGAATACAATACGATTTGTGGAGAACACACAAACACAACATTAATATTAATTAAAAATAACATAATACACTTTCTAATAATTTAACATCATAACATAATAAATAAAAAAAAATGTATTAAAAATAATTAATATAATAATAATTACAACGCAAACGCAAGTGAACGGCGTTATTAAGCAATACCGATGGCTTGTGCCTACGCGCCGTCCACGATCGTCGTAGCGCGCAGTGACCGTTTACTTGCGCTACCCTCAACTGATATTACGATTGTCCTTAAATAATTGTTTTTCTCTTCCATGCAAATATATTTGGATGTGATTCCAAGTATTCCTTCTGTGATGTTCTGATTACCGTGACTGATTTTGTATGTATCTTAGTGTTCTGTTTACTCCTTCTGACTGTATTGTGTAGTGAATTATATGTGTCCGAATCGACTAGTGACTTATTTCGTTCTGTTAGTAGACTATCGAACATATTGCTAAGCGTTAGTTTCACATTCGGGCTCCTTCATAACTAAAGATTCACTTGCAGAAGTTTAAACAAGTTATTCTCTATAAAGAAAATTCGATTAAACTACGAATTTAATCGAGAAATGTTATAAGTTGACGATTATAACATTCTATATTGAAGCTTATAACTAATAATTATCATATATTTTAAATTCAGTATTGCATGTAACGTATTGATTGACTAATGTTATACTATTTTTGTCGGTTTCAAAATTATTTTAATACCATATAACAAGTTTTAGTATATATCATTATCGCTTAAAGTAATCCTTTTAACATTTTTTATTTGTCATTTAGTAATTATCAAAAAAAGTAATATAACAAAGGACAAATAAAACTAATCGCTTAAAATATATAAACTTCATTTAATATTTCATCTTATAACATTTTTAACCATTTCATCTACAACCGCATTGTGCACAAAGAATATAATATCATCTTAGTTCTCAAAATTGGTGGCGTATTAGCTATTGATTTATTTATTAACAAAATATTAATATTTATTTTTAATCTTGACACCCATAAGCCTAACCTGGTTAGGTTACTTACCATCAGGTGGTCTATTTGCCCTTCCACCTATAACATTACATATATATCTATCACAACTTAAGATAAAATCATTAAACAAAATTAGACATTAGATATGATGAAATAAATTGCGAAAGGTGAAAAGACAGAAATATATTCTGAAATAGTATTACCAAAGACATTGCAATCAACGTCTGCAGGAGAGACACACAAAGGCATTACGACGACAAGCTGCGATGTTACTTTCGGTATACGCTAATTTATAAAATTGAGGCTCGTAAACACGCGTTTTCATTCCTATACATGATTACAAACTAATTGTCTATTTCATATATAGATAAGTACTGGATACGAGTTCTTTTTCGTATTC
Organism: Nymphalis io; assembly: GCF_905147045.1. Taxonomy (NCBI): domain Eukaryota; kingdom Metazoa; phylum Arthropoda; class Insecta; order Lepidoptera; family Nymphalidae; genus Nymphalis; species Nymphalis io. Next base: position 4,329,753 of record NC_065910.1, on the reverse strand, counting down.
GATAGCGTTCACATTAGCTGCAATTTGTATGGAGGATATGAAAACAGCACCATCTAGTGACAATAATCGAAATTACATAAGTAAAAAAACTCTAGGATACAATGTATGGAAATGACATGAATTCGATATCACGATTTGATTTGATTTGATCACGTGATCAAAAATAACATATTTAATTGAATAATTTAGAGGCAAGCGATTTTTGAAATTACTTCGATAATTGTCGAGTACACTTTGCCATGTCTTCTTGTAGAGCTGACATGGTCGTGAAATGTCACAAACTATAATAAATAGTAAAAAAAAAATTGTCAACTTCGTAAATGTCAATTACGTAATTCCTTACAGTAATTTTTGAACACTTCAAAGATAAATTACTTATGCTGAAAATGACCAACGTATAAGAATGATTTGTTATCAAAATGAACATGACCAATTTAATGAACCAATAAGAAAACATTACAAGAAATAAAATATCGTTAGTTTCAAAGCCTCACTGAGCACATCCAACGAAGCTCGAGGCACCCGTAACTCGATACAAGACTTTTGTCTTACGCGACTTGAGTCAAGCGAGCTTCGTTCTCATTACATTATTTGTTACCGTGTTCACCTTTATAGATTCATATTAAAACAATAATTGATATGTAAGCATGTGAGTTCATGTACCCGTGAAACGAACTCAAAATCTTACGCTGATGTCATCTGACGCTTGAAATCTTACGGTGACGTCATCTCACGCTCGAAATCTTACACTTACTCGTCTGACGCTTGAAGTCTCAGTTAGTGTACAGAGTGCTTAGATATTTACACATCAATAACATCCCGTTTACTTAATTTTATGCTTTCTATTAAGGTATTTAGTTATATTAGTCATTCATTGGTTGAAATTAATTTTACAATTGACATTAATTCATTGCTGATAAAAGTGACGACATCAGTTACAAAGTAGTGGACAATATGACTTTTAATTTTTTTTTCTATGCAATGGTTTTCGATTTATATCGAGGCTTAGCTGGACAAAACTTTGTCATTGTTAGATACAAAACAAAATTTACAAAAACGCGTTATTGGTTTTTAAGTTATACATGTGTGACCTGTTTACATTGGTAGTATGAACGCAAAGTACGTATGTCATATGCGTGTTTTATTTAATTTATTATAATATTATTGTAACCCATCTTATATATATATATAATATTTAATTTATATATGGATACAAAGTTTACTCTATACGTATTAATGTATAAATATTTTGCGCTATTAAATCTCTTCCAAATTATTTATACTTTATTCAAGTTGAATTATATAAATACTCTCATAAATTTAAAAAATCTCATAAATTTCACGTTAATGGGATTATTAGACTCGAATTGTTTTTTTAAAAAAAGATCCGCCCATAGTTGCTTGACCTGAAATATATCATCAATAATGAAAAGGGACGGGAAATTTTCTTTACGTATGTTTTCATCCCTTTTCGTATAATTCTCGTACAACGCTTAGGATCCCAAAATACTTTATTTATTTGGAAGATATCGAAAAAAGTAAACCAATCCTGTATACGATATTTTTCTAAATGCATACGTGAGGAACAAACATATTGATATTGAATGAATAAAATTCGAACCACCACCTAAAATCATACAAGATTTCATCTTACAAAGCAATCCTATTCATATTATAAATGTAACTCAATCTCCCAAAAACGGCTGAACGGAGATATGAATTTTTTGCATTAGGAAATAATAATAACTAAGCATTCGAATGGCACGTTGGCATATTTTGAACGACTTTCGTGTCAGACTGAATTATAATCGGACGAAGCTGCAGATTCACCTAGTAGCTGATAAAATACTTGACCTTCACATGATGTGATGATGTGTTATGGACAGAATTTTTAAATAAAGATAATTAATAAGTAAATATGGATTAAAATTTATAAACGTAAACTCTGTTACGTTAATAAAATAAATGTATTTTTCTAACTATTATAATAATAAATATATATATATATGTATTACAGGATAGGCAGCGGGGCGATGACAGCATAAAAAAGCCGTCATGCCTACCCGTATGTGGTGTATACTCTTTGGTGGAAAAAAATCTCATTCAATTTTAAAGGCCCAGGATAATCTAGTTAAGCCTAAAATATTGAGTTCGAAATAGATTGTCCTGGGCTAAACAAGTACATACTGATACGCGTAGGATTAACCGATTTGTCCCGGACAATCTAGTTTGGCCTAAAATTGCAGGTAACATATATATAAATATGACGTATACTGGATTTTGCTAATTCTATATAAAACTCATATTCATTATAGTTCGTTTTGTCTTGGATTATTAGAAATGATTGATTGTGAATGAACACGAAATTCCTTCGTTAGTGGTTTATTATTATTCAGGTTTCGAATTGTTTACTGTCTTCGATTTATATTTATTTTTATCAAAAAAACTGTATTGGTCAAAATAGTTTAGTTCACTAAAACGGCAGGCTTAATACCTTTTCTACAATAGAACATTTAGGCTAATCAAAAATAAACGAAGGTGGTACTTCAAGTATTTTAATAACTCAAATAAAATACGCTCATAAAATAGTATAAATATTATTATATAATAATGCAATACATATATAATATTACGATAATATATCTGATATTGCCTATGTTGAATGTAAAAATATGAAAATATAAAATAATGAAATTCCGGTACGAATTATTCTGTAGTTTAGAAAGATATTCGCTACTGATAGTAATGACAATTAATCTCTCAAAAGCTGAAATGGCCTGGTTAGAAAACGTGAATCTTATTCGATGGTCGTGAGTTCAAATTTGGGCAAGCAACACTTGTGCTTATAATTAATATCGTGCTTGACGGTGAAGGAAAACATCGTGACGAAACCTGCATGTTTAATCTCACTAAAATTCTGCCACGTGTATTCTAATACATTAGAGCAGCGTGGTGTAATATGCTCCAAATATTGTCCTCAAAAAGGAGAGGAGGCCTTTATCCAGCTGTGGGACATTCACATGCTATTACGTTAATCTCTCAGACTTTGTTCTTACACAAAGTTCATTATAGAAACCCAGCGATATATATAATGCATCATTTTATACTTCCGAAATATATATATATATATATAGTTTAATTAGGCTTATAAGCTCTTGAACGGTCATGTTACAGGATTAACATATAAAGCAACCTCCGATATTTATGACCTTATGACGATGAGGATGGCTCTAAGCGACTGTACCGGAGTGTACATAATTTGTTTTTATACAAGTCATGCTCAATCTATAAATACATTTTACAAGTGTCTATATAAAACGGGTGGTCAAATTTCATTAATATTATTTTTTAAGCACCCTCATCTATTACTCGAACACGGTACACGAGGAACGTAATATCAAAGACAAAGATACAAAGAAAAGAGAAAGGGTTCCACTTGACCGATCACCCTTCGGGCAAGTCATCCGGTAAATAACAATGTAAATTGAAGGTTACGTAGAAATAAGAGATAGAATAATTTGGGTATTATTATATACTAGCCAATAGATGGCGATGCGATGCTTTATTCAAATATTTTATAATATTTATAATATATTTGAAATGATATATTGAAATGTTTTTACGTATCTTTATCCTTAAGTGCCTCGTTAGTCTAGTGGATAATTAATAAGGTTGCGTATGTTACGAAGTCCTGGATTCAAGAAATTCCCAGTATCAGCTCCAAGCTACAAGCCCCGAATAACACGTAAAGTCGTTGTTCTACACAGAACAACCCACTAACTATCATCCCCCGGTTAATTACATATTTTCCCTTTATATAACTTCAGGCAATTAACTTAAGCTTTATTCTTATCATATCTTCATTAATATATGTCTGGTATATGACGATCTCCAAATCCTAAATTACCTGTAGTATTCCCCTATAAAATATTATGATATCACATAAATGAAGTGATAACTAAACATATCCGCTTCTGATAAAGTATATCACTCGATAAAGCAATATATCAAGCAACTTAAGTTTCCCAAGTCGATGTCCGACTAACTTCGCAAGTTATCTCTATGCAAAGTCAAACACTAGATCCGATACTGCTCTTTAAGCTCGATCGGAACACTAACATAGCGATGTGACTGTGTTGAAATATTTCTAACGTCATTTTAGTTTTGAATTTGTAAATTTTATAAGATTTATTTAAGACACATCAACAATTTTTGTTGATGTGTCTTAAATAAATCTTATTGTGTTTATTAATATAATAACAAGTGTTTATTATTATCCATCGTGTCAACCTTTTAGTAAGTGGATACAAATGCGGCAGAATTTCTCAAACGATGTTTTATTTCATTCTTTCATTAGTTTCTTCAAATTAATTTATTTAAATTAAATAATAATTACATAATGATACTGTTTAGTGTTAGCTAATCTCTCTTGAGATTAGCCAACTTCGCAGGAGATATTATAGTGCAGAAGTGTGTGCGCAAACACAGGTGCACTCTCTATTCCCTAACTCTCATAATCTGATAGGACGTCGTTCCGACACGACGAAAGAGTTCAGGCGCAGGACTAACGGCTTTACGTGCTTTCCGAGGCATGGGAGTGTACACACTTCCACTTTTCAGACTCCGGGCTGCTACTGAGAATTTTCGACAGAAAAATCCAATAACTTTATTTACCTGACCTAGGATTTAAACCCAGGACCTCCGGTTCTACGGCCTTACACGTAGCCACTAGACCAACGAGGCAGTTAAATCAATTTCAATTTAAGCCTTTGCTGACTAATAGAAATCGAGACTATTGTTAAACTTAATTTTACTTTGATCAAAAGGTCATTGAAACTTCAAAGTGACCATTCACTTGGATAGATCTTGGCTGAGAAAAACAAAGTAGTGATTAAATTAATTAGCTATATCAGTTTATTCATCCATAATAAAACATCAAAGAACTTTTGCATATTAACTGATATTAAGGCTTTGCATAAGCTTATAATATGAACTGAAATGATCAGTACACCTCCTTACCGCTTTATTTATTTATTTCATGTCCTTCACCCAAAGGTTGTCTGGAAGAGATCGCTCTTTTAGCGATAAGACCGCATTTTGTACAAAATAGTTTTCGTTTTTTTATGTTTGTGTTTAAAATGGTTCCGTAACTTTTTTGGTGTACAATAAAGCATATTCTATTGTATTCTATGATAAATATTTTAAGTGTTACAGTTTTCGTGAAACTTTCGCGATGTGTGTTATTCATTATTTGCAGACTAGCGACCCGCCCTAACTTTGTTCGGGTTGAATAATTATCTACCTTATCGTTAATGGATATTTTATAGGAACATTTCTGATACCTTAGGTATGTGACCTAATTAGTAGTAGTATTGCAATTTTGGCAGGGGTCCTCAATTTCTTTGAAAATAAAATAAAGCCTATCTTACCGATAAGCTGATAGCTTTCTGTATGTAAAGGTAAATCAAATTAGTAGTTTTTGAGTTTATCCATAACAAACATTTGTATGTTACAAAAAATCAATTATTACTTACTTACTCGTGTATTAATTTGAGCAAGTTTTATTGAAAGTGTACGTCCATTAGAATTTTTACGATTTTAATGTCAAAACTTATTTACTTTTCTCACATTTTATAGTAAATTAGTTTTTAACTTTTTTATTAAGCATCATTAAGGGAATCCCACACTTTTCCACTCAAAGGGGTGAAATATTTTCTATTAATTTACACGGCACCAGCCTAACAAAAAATATTTCAACTTAATACATTATTTTAGTTTTCCACAACCTAAAAATACTTTTGAAATAGATTGTCTTATTTTCACCGTAGTTTTAATAAATGTAGCTTTAACGACTTCACAATAAAAAACATCTTACTCATACACATTATATTCGATTTATGTTCAGAAGTGTAACGCTAGCATTATAGCAAATGATACAGAGTATATAAAAAACATCAACTTGTCTATAGCTTCTGCAACCTCCATGGATTCGCTGTATTCTTTATTGTCACTCTGCATCTCTTCTATGCTACCGTTTCTTGGTGCTACCACACCTGAGTCGTCATCATCTTGCCTAGTATAACATTCGTCCACAGTTTCATATATTTGACATACCTAAGAAAAATATATTCGTTAGGATTATGTAAGTATTCTGTATTAATTTTTATTAATATCCGTACTATGAGAAAAATAATAAATTCTTATTTTGAAAGCTGTATTTTTAATAAATTCAAATAATATTAATATACTCGTACCTTTAAAGGTGGCAAGCAGAATAAGGCTCTGAACCACTGTGAGGTCAAATTATTCTGGATAAAGGTTGTCTTACATAGTCGTTTGGCTAATGACGTCATCAGCGCTACGTGCACTAACAGTGCTAATAATACCCCTCCCAAAACAGTAACATATAAAATCACTGAAAATATATCTTAGATTAAAAAGGGGCAAGACATCCCAGTGTTTAGATCACTTGAATATTAACAAAATAGTTTTATGTATTTATTTTATATTTATAACTATATTCACTTGGTGATAGGGTTTTCCGCAAGTCCATCAGGAAAGGACAATCTGCCACCAAACAGCAATATTTAGTATTAATGTTCTTATCAGATTTAAATTTGAATAACCCTTTTGATAAATATATTGTTGTAGGAGATTTCAACATGGGAGATATTGTGTGGTCACATAACTCTGAAAATACGCTAGCTATCCAAAACCCATCCGAAAATAATTTAATTATGCAACTATTTGCTTTTATGTGCTTCTCTGGCTGGTGTCAGTATAATGGGATTTTTAATGGTAATAATAGACTATTGGATCTCGTTCTGTCTAACTGTAGTTGTTCGGTCGATAGAACAACACCATTATCTTTGCCTGAAGACGTACATCATCCGTCTCTCTCTGTGTTGACGGATATTATGTTGAATGATTCAAATTTACGTTATGCTCCTCGAATTGTTCGTCGCTTTCATGTTGCTGACTACAACGCAATTAACAATGAGCTAAATAATATTGATTGGCTGGAACAATTCGAAACATGTGATATAATTAACGCAGTAGATAAGTTTTATTTAATAGTTAATAATATTGTGGATCGCTTTGTACCAGCTAAAACAGTATACGATATCAATAAATATCCTGTATGGTTTAGCAAGTTTTTTAATTAAATTGATTAAAAAGAAATTACAAGTGCATAAACGATGGAAAATTTATGGTCATAATAGTGACTATGACAAATTTGCTGACCTTCGACACAGAACTAAATTGATGGAAAGAGAGTGTTATAATGTCTTTATTGCTAGAGCTGAAGATAATATTCATCACAGTTCTCGGAAATTCTGGTCATTTATAAAATCAAAGAAAGGTAGTAATAATATACCTGACACCATGTTTCATGACAATACGGTTGGCTCCGACGGCCCATCGATCTCTAATCTATTTAGTAACTACTTTAAATCAGTTTTTGAAGTAGAAGTGAATCAACCCGAGGTTGATTATTTAAACAAGCATAGTAGTCAGTCCTTAATACTTCTATATGCCGATGATACAAAACTATTTAAAATCATAAAACTTGCAATATGATTTGGATATTTTAGTGCAATATTGTTCATCTAATGGCCTACATCTTAACTTTGAAAAATGCAATGTAATAACATTTTCTAGAAAAAAAAATCCAATTTTATTTGATTACACAATTTCCAATCATTTAATTAAGAGGGTAACCGAGGTTAGGGACCTAGGAGTGCTTCTAGATTCTAATTTATTATTTTACAGGCATGTGAATAAAATTATCGCAAAAGCTTACAGTATGATGGGTTTCATATTTCGCCAGGGAAGAGACTTTAAGCATATCAATACATATAATGTGTTGTATAACTCGTATGTAAGATCTAATTTGGAATTCGCTTCAACGGTTTGGAATCCACAATACTCTAAGTATGTTATGGCTATCGAAAATGTTCAGAATAAATTTATTAGAAGATTAACGCGTAAATTTGGGTCCAATGCTATTAATAAGCTTAATATTTTGTCGCTTGAGAAACGCAGGGAATGCAAAGATCAGGTTTTTCTTTACAAAATTGTAAATAATTTTGTCGATTCAATGTACTTAGTCAACAACATTTATATCAAGTGCTCACATTCCATTGCCCGTTCAAAACATACCTTTTATGTCCCAATGTGTAGAACGAACTATGCTAAAAATCGCTTTTTAGTAAGAGCATGTGACAATCATAATAAACGCTACACTAGTATAGATATATTTAACGAAAATTTATTTAAGTTCAAAGAAGCTCTAAAAAACTGTATTTGTCAGTAATATACTTATCGTTTTTTTTTTCTGTTTTAAATTATTTTTAATACTTTATTCATATATCTTAATAAATTGTTAAATAACTTGTTATCGTTAGGTTCACTCCATGTTTGTTTGTATAAGTGGAAACTTTGTTGGCTTAAGTGAAATTTATTTTGTTACTAAATTTTATGTATTATATTATGCTGTATGTTTCCCAAATAAATAAAAATAAAAATAAAAAATAAAAATAAATAAAATGTTGCGATTTGAAGGTTGTATGAGACAGTGTAACAGGCACAAGCGACATTACATCTTAATATCCACGGTTGATGGCATTGGCGATGTAAGAAATGGTGATCATTTATTTTGGCACAAATGTCTATTAACTTTGGTGGACATTGGATTTTTTTTTTATAGAATAGGAAGACGGAGCATATGGGCCACCTAATGGTAAGTAGTCACTAACACCCATAGACATTGGCATTGTATGAAATGTTAACCATCGTTTACATCACCAATGCGCCACCAGCCTTGGGAACTAAGATTTTATGTCCCTTGTGCCTGTAATTAACCGGTTCACTCACCCTTTGATTTGGTTGACCTTTGCCCAACTGTGAAACATTTACAGGCCGTTACTTAAATTTAACTTTAATAAAAAAATAACAGTCGAAGTTCAACAAAATTAAAATATATGGATTAACTAGTAGAATAATCAGACAAATACTGAAACACAAGTACTTACTAATAGTAGGCACAGTGTGGCTTGGTACCAAGAAATCAATGTTGCATAAGCCCATGCAAATAACAACAGTGCAACATCCATAGAACCAAACCCTCTTCATATTTAATCGCTCGCTCCAGAATGATAATAAAACAAACGTCATGAGTACTGTAAAAAAATACAACAAATAATTTTGATCAGATATACCTTTATTAATGTCTAAAGAAAACGATTTTATAATCATCCATATATCTTTTAATTTTAATTAAAAAATAGATTTATGACAAATCTAATTGTGCGTTATAAAAAATATTAAAATAAATACTTTGTTGTCAACAAGTAATGTATGGAATTATTTTACAATAACTCACCTAATAAAGGCGTATAGAAAACAATATTATATGCAGTGGCTCTTCGTTTCAAGCTGACGTTTATGACGTATCTGTCATTGAGGTGAGTAGTATTATCATCGAAGGTATAAATTTGGTTCCAAGATGATGAATTTACAACGTACTGGTGAGTATTTACATCCCAAGCATTTTGTACAACTTCATCAATCACTGTAAACTGAGGAATTTTGTTATTTCATTGTTTTTCCTAATGTCTTTCCCAAATGTTCAATATACATTTAACACAAAAATGCGTTAACATGTTTTAAATGAAACCTTACCGCTTTCATCGCATCACTGTTAGGATCTAATTGCCTTAGAACGATCTGATCATGAAGTTCCCAAGGTTCCAAAACTATAGTACACAAGTACTCATCACGTGGCCATCTAAATTAAAAAAATACATGTATAACTATTTATTAAGGCGTATTATATGACGCGAGCCGGTAACCGATGAATAGTTCCGCTGGGTGGGATTGAAAAGAGTATTTTTCCGCGCTTAAGGATAATTCTGTCCTACTATCTACATAAATTAAAGGTCAGGTACGTAGCATTTAACCCCGGAGCAATAAAAAAAGTGGATAGAACATGTCTTAACCAAAAGCGCTGAAGAAAAATATCACATGAAAATAACCTATGTGAATTTGAATATGTCAAAAAAATCACATGCAAGGTAAAAATCTGTAAATGTTCCACAGCTGGGCGAAGGCCTCCTCTCCTTCATAAAGAGAAGGCTTGGAGCTGACTTCACAACACTGTTGTGATGAGGGTTGGTGGATACACGTGGCAGATTTTAATTCGCCACATGCTGTCTTCCTCTAAATGTTTTTCTTCACCGCCGAGGACGTAATGAATGAAAATGTTTATAACAGTAAGCACATCATTTAGCATTCGTTGGTGAAGATACACGACTTCAAACCACTGGAAAATCACTGCTCTTACATATACATATATCTACCAACCCGAGGAATGAGAATAAACTTTAATAAATAATAATATTAACTTCGTTATCGTGTTATCGTAATCAAAACACCAAGTCTGGATCGTTGTCTGCATATGGAGGGTCGCTTCACCGCTGTTCACCATAGTTATCAATTCTTGGTTTTTAGGAGCTAACATGCTGATCGAATCAGAGCTGAAATGTAAAACACAAAAAAAATATGGAAATAGGCTCATATCTTTTGAATCATCATGATAGAAATTATATGTAAATGTGGAAACTTAAAAAAAACACTCTATCGTCAATGCGCTGGCATAATAGACATTCCAAACCGAACACAACAACACAAACTACTAACTAAGACGGGATTTTTCAAATCCCTATATATAAAAAAGCCTATCAGAATAATAATAAAGATATATGTTATATTACTTAAAAACTGTTAAAGTAGGAGTCCATATCTGCCCCTGTCGAAACGTAAGATATGTCGTTCCGTTGAATTTACTTGGATTCCAAGCCATACTGTCATCCGTCCATTTCTGAAAATGAATATCATTGTTTTATATGAAATTGCTACTAGCTGGGTTATTCAAATTTTAAATTTATACTAATAAATAGAAAGACTTTTTTTCCTAATACTTGACAAAAAAAAACTACTACTATAATATTCATAAAATTTATATCAAAAGATACAGTACAGTAACAGCTTGTTAATGTCCCACTGCTGGGCTAAGAAATCCTCTCATTTTGAGGAGAATGTTTGGAGCTTATTCCATCACGCTACTCCAATGCGGATTGGTAGAATACACATGTGGCATAATTTCAATGAAATTAGACACATGCAGGTTTCCTCACGATGTTTTCTTACACCGTAAAGCATGAAACGAATTAGAAACACAAATTAAGAACATGAAAATTCAGTGGTGCTTGCCCGGGTTTGAACCCACGATCATCGGTTAAAATTCACGCGTTCTAACCACAGTGGCATCTCGGCTCTGTAAGTATACAATACTATTATATATTATACGTAAGCAACTGCGCTCTGTAGTTTCACCCGCTTTCACCCACTTTAAACTATTGATAAAAGAGCGGCAAGCTTAACATAAAAAAAATATTTCTATGTAAAAAAATTCTCGTTTTTTCTATATATTAAAAAAATATTCACGTATTATTATAAAACTTGTTAGTTTTGTATAAATCAATGTAATTTTAATATATCTATCTATCGTTTTAACTTACCCGAACGATAGACACAGCCGTGCTCAATTTAGATTCAAATGCATCATAAGTTATGCCTGTTACTTTTACTCCAATGTTTACAGTGAATTTTGGTCTGGGCGGTTGATATGGATCTTTGTTTAATAGCAGAGTTCGCATTAGTCTATCCGAGTTGGATAGTTTTGGTTCAACTGCTTGAGAACTGGGCGTGACTGTAAATTATGCAAATTTATCAATGAAAGCAATTTTAGTATTCAATTTATGAAACTACATAATTGCATTTATTACATTCTTATATAACTTGTGATATTAATAACTGCTTCGTTTATCTTGTGACTTAATAGGGCCATAGATCCCGAGGTTTTGACCCTGATTTTGACCATTAAAAAGTCCAAGCATTCAATTAATATGTCAATAATAATCACCGATTTAAATCGTAACTCCGACATAACATCTTGACTACTTTGCATTTAAAAGAAAGCTGATACAATAATATAATTTGATAGTTACCACTAGAACCATTGGTCAAAGGTATTGGGCAGTCAAAAAGAAATTTAGCCTCAACACCGTTCCAAGCAGCGAAACTAAAGTATCGAACAGTCAGTGGGTTCATATCTTGATAAGATATTATTGGTAATATTTCACCTTCTCGCCCAAATTCAATTAGACCATCTATAACAATAATTGTAATAATCATGTGCCATTCTAATTAACACCATAATAAAAAAACGAACAATAAACAAACTAACTAAAATAAAAAAAAACATTTGTCAATTTAGTTCGTTAAAAATAATATGTAAAAACTTTAACAAATAATTATATATCATTTACATAGAACATAATCTATACTTTATTATAAATCTAGATGTTGCGAACAATTCCATGCGAGTCGTTAATCTTGGCACTTATATGCCTAATGCCTTTGTCCTTATACAAATCCCAGACTATCTCTTTGTCAAAAAAACGACATTCGTAATGTTAAGTCGTGATTAATAGACAGACATTACTTTCGCATTAACAGACTCACCTTTACATTTATAATATATTCTAACATATCAAAATTGTATTGAAACTGATGCTTAAGTTTTTCCAGTCTTGTCAGACTCACCGTTCTTTTGGATTAAGAGTGAGGAAATAGAGATTGCACCTGTGTGCAGAACGGTACACACACATCAATGTATGTGTATGTAGTAGTTCTCAAGCACTACAATATCTACTGCGCAGTTTCTCTTGAGTATGGTCTCGGTGACCAAAATTGATAAGGTAATAATCATTATCAAATCAATTTCGTTTAGAGTACATCTATGAATGAATATAGGTTACCTTCCGTTATTTTTATATAAAACGCCCTGAAGTTAACTGTAGACAAAATGCCAACAGTCTTCGCGGAAGCTCTTGCATTTCTTTTCAAATTTCCTCTCAGCTCCGTAAATTTATTTGCTCCACCACCGACAACTATATTATAAAAACAAATACAAATATGCTTGTAAGTGAGTGTTAGAATGAGAAGACATAATGATGTTGATCTCATGATTTGTGGTTGATAAATCACAGAGAATCTAAAATCTATCACACCATAAATATATTATAGAACATTTTTCAACAATGAATAAATAAATTATGCCCTCACTATGTATGTTTTAAATATTATAATTTATTTAACTTCAATATGATATTCTCTGACACTTTAAATAATTTTAACTGATGCTGAGGCTTTTAGGTTTTAAATCCTTCTGTTTTTCCAAATGTGATGTTTTATAATGCATGAACCTATTATTAGTATATAATTTGATGAATAACTTTTATAATGTATTATTTTTAGAGTAAAATTATTGTATGTACTCAAATCAAGTGGTCCGTTTCTTTTTCTATCTTGGTTATAATTATCATAAAAGAAGAAATTTCATTTCTGACTTACCGATCTCATACACAGGATCCGTTGCATCAGGTTTAGGGACAGTAGACAAAAGAATATGCCCGTTACTAGCCGCTAGTATCGCAATATGCATTTCGAATACAATACTAGGATCTGAACGCATATCTTTCCGGTCAGCGTAGTCCACGAAGTAGAACATCTCGTAGTTGTAGCCGTGTTGGCAGATATGCTCTTTGCACTGCATTGCCACTATAATTTAAATAACATGAGTTAAGTAAAGCACAACAATGGAGAAAATACATTGCAATTGTTGAAATCAATAATGATAACTATTTATCACTATTCGTATTGTCACTTTTCTTGTCGTGTCTATATTAATCTTAAATGACTGCCTCGTTAGTCTAGTGGTTATAAGGCCGCAGATCCCGAGGTCCTGGGTTCAAGCTCCTAGGTTAGTTCATTAAAATGTTATTGAGTTTTTCTGTCTAAGATTCTCAGTAGCAGCTCGGAAATAGGATGATGCCGGTGTGTACACTTTTGCGCCTTGGAATCGTGTCTATAGTAAAGTAGTAAAGAGGAGTGTATCTGTGTTTGTGCACACACTGGTGTAATAAAATATGGTCCTGCGCCGTTCGCTATCCTCTCCTTATAATAATGAATACTTTCAAAATGATCGATATTATAATGAATATGTATATTATTATTTTTAAATATGTATATAGTGACACACCTATTTCCATATCGTTAAAATTCAGTATTAATTAACACATTTTATTTCGTGAGCTTACTGAGAAGTTAAGGAGGACTTGTGGTTAAATCTGAATGAACTAAATTATTTTAAAAAACAAAATCACTACATATTATTTACATAGTTACTTTAAACCATATTTAATAACGTATAAAAAGATAATTTTTATACAAATTATAGTATAACGATATCAACTTTTACCATTTATCATGTTATCAATTTCTTCTACAAAAATTTTAAAGAATATAAACAACTAAGCAACAGAACTAGAAGCACTTTTTAATTTATATAACTTGTTGATTTTATTACATTTTCGTTTTTGCTTTTTATTTTAATTTATGTTTACTAAGTGTCGTATTCGTTGAATAGTTTTTCCATAATAATTTGTAATATTATTGCAAATGCTTGTAATGTTATATTACACTGTACTCAGACTAATATTGTCCTATCATTATTGTCGCTTAGAGCAGTGATGACCCAGTGGTTAGACAACGTGTATCTTAACCGACACTGAGTTGAAGGCGGTGGTGAAAGAAAACATCTTTAGGAAACATGCTTGTGGCGGACGTACCCGTAAATCTGTTCACGTTTATCCACCTACCCGCTTCGGAGCAGTGTGGTAAAGTAAACTTCTTCTCAAAATGATTACCTCAGCAGTGGTATTGTTACTTAATTTTATTATTGTTTATTTTTTTAATTTAAATTGTTTATAATTAAATAAATCAAGTATTTACTTTACTAAATGAATACTTCTCACTATAAATACGCTTTACACTTATTCATTATTTTTATTTCATTAAGTAACAATACTGTTTTAAAAGTTAAAATATAAACGTGTAGCATAATGGTTTAGTAACTCGCCGCAAATTAACGATTCCCCGATTCATTTGATAAGTATATTAGATAAGTCTGACCGCGTGCACGAAAGTAATCTATTTAAAAGATAAAGAATCTTTAACAGATAGTAAAATGTTAGTATGTGTAATGTTGTTAAAATTATTTTGATATTACAAATAATAAAATTACGAATAAGGTCTTTAATATAAGCCGAGATGGCCTAGTGGTTAGAACGCGTGAATCTTAACCGATGATCGTGGGTTCAAACCCGGGCAAGCACCACTGAATTTTCATGTGCTTAATTTGTATTTATAATTCATCTCGTACTTGACTGTGAAGTTAAACATCGTGAGGAAACCTGCATGTGTCTAATTTCATTGACATCCTGCCACGTGTGTATTCTACTGACCCGCATTGGAGCAGCGTGGTGGAATAAGCTCCAAACATTCTCCTCAAAAGAGAGAGGAGGTCTTAGCCCAGCAGTGGGACATTAACAGGCTGTTACTGTTACTGTACTGTATAAGGTCTTTAAATGAGCAATGAATACATATTTTGCATTTGAAAAGGATTTTTAGGAGCCTATTCCGTTACACTGCTCCGATGCAGATTAGTGCAAATATGGCGGAATTCCATTCGACATATGCTAATTTTCTCACGACCCTTCAACACTGAGCACGAGATGAATTACGTACGTAATAAACACAAATTACGCACGTGATTCAGTCAAGCTTTCCCAGTTTGAACCGGAAATATTCGGTTAAGATTCACGTGTTCCGTCCTCGGTCTGGTTTGTTTTTTTCATTTATATAAATAAAATTAAAGTCTGTAAAATTCACGAAAAAGTTTTAATGATTTATAAAATCGAATACATTGAAACTGATCAAGCCGTTTTGAATAATTGAAATGATCTGAGCGATCGCTTCACGAAATTTAAATGCTCATTTCGAAGACTACGAACTTGGAACCGGTCTCGAAGTTTCCACTTGAAAAAGTTCGATTCGAATAGACGTGAAGCAATGACGTTAACTATTAATGGTAATTTTATTATTCCTCGTGAAATCAGACTGATTTTAATTTATTAATATTTTAAAATGATTTAATCTTATCTTGTTCAGTAATTAAATAGTAAATGTTACGTAAATACGACTTCACTATTCCCATAGGTATGAGAGCACTCTGTGGAACCAGCTTTCGTCGGTGTTTTTTTCGAACCAATGACATTGAAACCTTCAAGAAAAGATCCTACCTTTTCCCTATGGGCGATGGTAGTCACTTTCCATCAGATAAACCTCCAGCCCGTTTGCCCCCTTTAACATTAAATTACGACAGTAATGTCGGCAATCCAATATAGCCAACGAGAGTTCGGAGCAAAAAAAAGGGCTTTACGAACTCCGGGCAGATTGATATATAACATATATCAATCAAATCTGTATTATATAATTAAATAAATTAATACCAGTAAAGATCATTTTATAATTTAAAAAAAAACTTCGAACAAACTTCGGACATACTAATTTTTTCGCACATATTTATCCGCATAAAGCGTTAGCTCTACATCCGTGGATTGTAGTGTGATGTTATAGCCCTTAACATGTCTTAATTAATAGGATATCTGATGTTACAATAACATTTGTAATCGGAATAGTAGATTCTGAGTTTGGCACGTTCAAATAAACAAACCTAGCTTGGTGGGAAGACTTTTGCAAGGCCTACTTGGTGGGTACCACCCACTAATCACATATTGAGAGTGAACCAGTGTAGCTACAGGCACAAGAGACATAACATCTTAGTTACCAAGATTGGTGGCATATTGACATTGTGTGGTCAATATTTTTAGCGGCGCCAATGTATACGGGTGGTGGTGTCCACTTACCCGTTTACCTACCTATAGTATAAAAAAAACTAACTTTTCGCCATATTTAATATAGATATTATAAAAAAATCAATTCAAATCATGATAATTAATTATAGTAATACTCACTATCATACGTAAAAGTGAAATTTGAATCCGTTTGAACTGAACTTTTAATAATCCACAATTTTAAACACAACAATGAAATCCACTTCATTGTGACATATAAGGGACGCAACACTTTTTTAATTGAAAATATATTTTTCCTCTTACAAATGCGGTGGCTGTAATTAAAGCCACGATCCAGTAGAATTATTAGTTCAGAAGTATACAGACACACATGAATGCATCGTGTGCGTTACGTCGGTAGTAACACTTGCCGCTTTGTTTTTGTTTTTTATGTTTTGTTTTGTTATGTTAGTGTTAACACCTATAAAGGAAAGGAACAACTATAAACTTACAACCATTATTACCAGGGTTAGTAAGTCCTTTATTGGACAATGTATACGCTTTTACAACAGGATCCCAGAAAACGTTCAAAAATATTCAATTGTGAAATTTAAAAGAATCGTTAAGGAACGCTTGTGTGCTAAAGGATAATACACATCCGATGACTTTTTAAATGATTGCACACCCTGGGAATGAAACGATCGCCTCCAGGTTATCTCAAATTAAAAAAGGTATATATAATTTGGCTAGTGTTGTATATGTATTGCACTTCCTGTAAAGAAATGAGATATAAAAAAAACCCGCTGAATTTCATTCGCCCGTTCTTCTCAGGTCTGAAGTGTTTATTTTCGAACCGATGGTAGATTTATGACAATCAATAAGCAAGTGTAACGCTTCTATATTGAATAAAGATTTTTGACGTTGACTTTATGACGTCATGATGTCATGTGAAATAAGCTTGAAAAAATAAGCTAGTTGCTTGTCTTGATGCAGATTCTTCACTAAAGTCAACAGGAAGGGCTTAAGAAACGTGTGAATTGTAAAAAAATATTATTAAAAGTAATTAGCTTCAGTCCGTGGCTACGCTTCAGTAGTCCACGCTATCCTGCGTGTGAGAGGAGTGCTAGGTAATTTATGTGTTAAGTCAGAGTATAAGCTATTTGTATTCTGTCTCTTAACTTTTCTGAAAAAGTTAAATATTGTAGGTAGTTATAGTATAAAATATAAGAGAAATAAATTAATATTTATAAAAATAAAACATATTTACAAATATTTCCACTTTACAAGTACAGAGTTTAATTAATTAAAGAAAAAAATAAACAAAGCGTGCGCAACAAAATACACGTGGCAGAATTAAAAACGTTTCGTTTGTGTTATATGTATAAGAATCGCATCAATGAAATTAAAAGCTTAACATAATAGTGTCATTAAAAATATATTTAAAAAAAAATCATTTAATATTATTTTTTTTTTACTATTAATAGGCTAGCGTTTGACCGTTGACTTGCCTGATGTTAAGCATCGACACGATCTAAGATGTAGCACGCTTGCCTATAAGAAACCTGTTTACTCTGGATTTGAAGACACCAACATTGTACCTATCGGGAAATACGGACTCAGGCAAAGCATTCTAAAGTTTCGCAGTACGAATGATGAATGTAGACTCAAAGCGCTTCGTACGTAGGCGGGGAATTTCCACTGTGTACCTATGGCGCTTTTGTCGCGTTTGCCTGGCCGTTCGATAGTAAAAAGGGGCTGGAGGAATCAGTTCATATAATTCCTGAGCACATTCTCCGAAATGTATCCGATAGAAGATTGAGAGTGATGCAACCACACGTCGATGTTCAAGACTTTAAAAAAATAATAACAATGTATTATTAACATAGTGTTATAACCGTTGCAAAGCACGCAAATCCCAGAGGAAGTGTAGTCGTGGTTATCGGGGCGGACGTGTGATAAATAACAGTACGATGTCATATTGTAGCAAAAATATTTAATTTATTGTACGTATCTTATCCTCAGATAGCGATTTATTATAAAAATCATATTTTTCAAATTCAATGTTTCAAATAAAATATTTTATGCATAGAACACGAGTAGCAGTATCCGAATTTATTTCCTTTATTTGCATCTACTTAACTTTTGTTTGCGCAACGAAGGGCAAATAAAATTTAAACTACAATATTATGCAGTGTTTGCTTACATAAGTTACGAATTCTTTTGTTTCTGGCTCTTTTGCTCTGTAAGCAGTGAAAATTAACAAGCCGCGTTGCGTGGCTAGACTCGCTTTAAAGTGAACTGTTCCGTACCCGAAATTAAACAAACAAACTTATTTGTATTTCTATTTTATAGTATAAATACACTCGCTGTTTAAAAGCATACATTATATCGTCGAAATTTCTTTCAGAATATATATACGGTTTTTTCATCACCGCGACAGATGAGTTTGGAATTCGAGTTTATTTAAAAAGCTCAATAATAACTAACGATAAATTCATACTGTCATGTACTAAACGTGTTATTATTTTATATACTGGTCACAATAGAACTGAATTCAGTTGCGCTCTAGTACAGGCACGTGTGTACTTGTAGTGTGGCTATCTCTTCCTGTGACCTCACTTCAAAACATGCCAAAGCATCAAGCTAAGTCTATTCAAGCACGCAAAAACATAATCCAATTGCCAAGTAATAATCTCATCTTAAACGAAATACGTCCTTGTTTGTGATATATTTAAGGACTAAAATCAATTGAAATTATTACCTCATCAGTACCTCATCAGCACAAAGTGATACAAACTCTATTCGTTTTGTAGGTTGTTTTACTACGAGAAACTTATTGACGTCGTTCCCTTTTAAATGTAAGCTTTTTAATTGAAGTATACCTCAAGCGATAGAATATAACGTCTGGAACATTTCCAAACGGGTTTTCGATTCCATCGCAATTTGAAACGATTTTAGCAAAATGCAAATGACCTTCTAGTAACATTGTTCCTGAATTTATTTTTCAATATCTGTTACCTGCTATCGTCGGCATAAAATATTCAACAGTTTTTTAACTTATACGTCAGATTCAAAAATGTTTAAAAATAGTTATTTACATGATTCTTTGCATAGTATTTCTGTTCATTAAAGTTAAACCAAAATATTATACATATTTTAGTTTAACTTTTTGGCTTAGCATTTTACTTGATTATCAATAAAAATAGTTTGTCTTTGAATAATAATAAGCAATAAAACCTTTTTATATATACTTAAAAAGAACCTGTCTCCTGATTCCGTAGATTTCTTCTCAGATGTTTAGTGGGCGTCATTTGAAAAATAAGCGAGAACAAAGCAAAGTGTTCACTAATTGGTATATATGGTAATTTAATTTATTTTACAATTATCACTTTATTATAGTAATAAAATAAATAATAGTAAACAATTAATATAATCGAGCAGCGGGTTCGCGACACCGAGCCAAAACAACTCAAAACAATTATCCCATCACCCAAATGATCCACACCGATACCGCGTCTTTTTAGAATTGCCACCAAAAACACGTAAAGTTGGCGCCTCGACCCCGCGCGAGGCTAACCATTCTGATTTGTCGTGACATAAGTCACAATATAGAATAGATTAAGATTTTAAACTATATAAATTATAACAAGTAATATGAAATTAAAATTTAAAAATATTTAATATATAATAAACTATTCAAATTATAAACTACCTGTAACGCGCGTTATGTAGCCAGCAATCAACTCAATTCACTCTTCAATCTCTTCAGTCACTTTAGTCACTTTCTCCAACATATATGTATGTATATAAAAAAACTTGAAAGGAAAAATGGTAATTTTAATTTTTTCTGTATTTACATTACATGATCATTATCATATATTTCACATGTTTATTACACCAACCCGCATTGGAGCAGCGTGGTGGAATAAGCTCTAAACCTTCTCCTCAAAAAGGGAGAGGAGGCCTTAGTCCAGCAGTGGAACATTAACAGGCTGTTACTGTTACTGTACTGTATGCTATCATGTTATCTTAGATAGATCAATAATTTTCTTAAAGGAAAATATTAAAATAGCTTTAACGTGCTTTAAATAATTCACATACCTAAAACTACAAAAATGTGATATACTTTAAAGCGTATGATATATTTTCGTTCATTTTTAACTTACCGGGTGCTTACTTGACTTGCACATTTTAAATTCAGTAGGAAGTGTCATGGTCTCATATCATAAGATGAGTTGTAATTACAAAAATACTATGTAAATATAATAAGTAATGCCCGTGGTATTATTCCTAATGTATTGTAAGCATTAACAATATTAAACAAATATTTTCATGAATATTAAGAATTATAATAACAAAACTACCGTATAATTTAATTAGGTTCACTCCATGTTTCAATATAAAAGTGAGCTTATGTGAGACTTGTTTTGTTATCAAATGTTTATGTATTATATTATGCCTGTATTTATGTTTCCCAAAATAAATAAATAAAATAATACAAAATATATATATTTTTATTCATATGTAATTTGGAATTAAATTGTAACGAAAATATAATTAAAGAAACAAAAGTTTAATATATTTAACATGCAAAAAGGGAATAGTATTCCACAGGTAAAAAGTCTAAATACAAAATTAAGCAACCTTATTTCGAATACAATCTACAATGCGATTAAACACGCTTTAGCTTTCAAGATAGCCGTAATCAACCGATCGGCTGTAACGGCTATCCCAACACCGATCGGCTTAATTCCGCCATTTGCATTGGAAATACTTAGGTTTCTAACTTTTGCTGGTGCTAACTGCCCGCATCCACAAACAGAAATTGTAAACATGTTTCATCATTATCGAAAACTAGACTTTATGTTATTAGTATTTAAGTAGGTTTTCAGTTGTCAATGTAAATTAGCTCAGCTTAAACTTTAGTTTAACGGTCAGTATTGTAATTCGATACTAAATCACACTGTTTCGATGTAAATGTGGATTAGGATTGGATTAGTTAGAGAGCTCTTGGGTGTTGGAAAAAGTTTCGGAGCAGATGTGACTTTGAAGCTTAGACATTTGATTCTATTTATAAAACGTAAATGTTTTCATTATTTCATTTGGACAAAATATCTATAAAATTAAAAAAAAAGTAAAAAAAATGTCAAGAACCTGGTGATGTAAAAGTCGCAGGTTTGATACTGACCCCGTGAGCTATTTTCATCCCCTCCTGGCACAAGTTTAACACTTAAGCCGGTTGGCGTGGTTGGTAGATGCTTGCCTTTCACGCCGAAGGCTGAGGGTTCGATTCCCACCCAGGACAGATATTTATGTGCATGAACAAGCATGTTTTTCCTGAGTCTGTGTGTTATATATCTATATAAGTATGTATTTACAAAAGAAAAATAGTATATATAGTATATCAGTTGTCTGGTTTTCATGGTACAAACTCTGTACAAGCTTAATTTGGGATCAGATGGCCGTGTGTGAAAAATGTCCTAGGATATTAATATTATTATACATATTATTAATTGGAAGGTAAATAGAAATATTATTAATTTCTTATCATGAATATTACTATTATTCTTGTAAGCGTTAAATAAATTTTAAACACAGATTAAGTAAATAAAATCTAGGTATTTATGGCCAGGGTTAAACTCATGTGAAGATAAATTTAAATTAAAAAAACAAGGCTATTACAGCCAACAGCTAGTAAAAAATTAAGTATCTATTATACAAAAAATATATTATTACATAAAATAATATACAGTAATTATATATGACGAAAGCTTTAAATAAATATATACAGATTAATATAAAAGTAATTATTCCGTAAGTCATGACTGAGTGCAATGAATGCTGGCAGAATGTCATCGTTGAATCGCAATTTCGAATCTTAAAATGCAAAAATGATTTTTATCTTTTGTCACGTAACATCACGTCAACCGATGAAGTATTGACATTGTAGACGAGACGTATTTTTCATCCCACTCAAACAAGAAAAACTAATGTCAGCTAAAATTTACGAGCTATTTTTTTATACAGTAGGCGGACGAACATATGGGATTTCTGATGGTAAGTGGTCACCGATTCCCATAGACATCGGCATTGTAAGAAACGTTAACCATCACTTACATCGCTAATGCGCCACCAACCTTGGGAACTAACATGTTATGTCCCTTGTGCCTGTAATTACACTGGCTCATTCACCCTTCAAACTGGAACACAACAATACCAAGTACTGCTGTTTTGTGGTAGAATATCTGATGAGTGGGTGGTAGCTACCCAGACGAGCTTGCACGAAGCCCTACCACCAGTAATTGCGTTTACGACAGTCGCAAGACTCAAATTTTTTTTAAAGTAATAATTTATTTAAATAGAATAATTACACATTAGCTGTTTTCCTCTAAGCTCTGTAGGTAATAAGCTTATATTAATTTGGCTATAAAAATAATTGTCATAAAATGCTTAAATGCTATACAACATGCTTTCGCGGTGTAAGCAGTGAAAATTAATCTTTACAGAGCGTAGAGTTTTTACGGTTATAAAATTTATATTACTTTTTAGTGCATGAAAACGTATTTCATATACTCATCCGTGTATAATTATTAAATCATCTTTATATTGTTTTTTTTTTGTCCGAGCTATATAGGAGTAACAGCTCTTTAAAAGATAAACTACGAAAGAACTATCGTAGTGTTTATTTTCATCTCAATCACATTGTTAATGGACATTATCTCATTTTCATAGAAATAGCAAACTATAATGTTGAGCTAAATATATTATATAATAGGTTTATAGACATTTATTCCTCAAAAAGACAAAAAACAGTCACTTAAGGACTGCTGATAGAAGTGAAAACTTGAAACTGTTAAATATATTTGTCCAATTTCCACATTTGTTGGCACGTCAAGTAAATTCTATCCCTTTTTATTATATAGCTTTTTATTCATTAAAATACACAATATGATGCAAACTCTGTACAAAATATTAAAACAGCTGAATTTAAATAAATAATAATTAAAATACACTTATATTATTTGTATATACTGGTAGTATTTACATAAATTTAAATTATTATTATCCTCATTAATTTTCACAATACTTAAACTATTTGTACTTTCAACAATTTCATTATATTAACATTAGCATGTCGGTGACGCAAAGCCACGAATCTATCCCCTACGATAAACCAGCGCAACGCGCCTAAAGAAATTTTCACTTCAAAATTCGCAAATTAAAAAAAATGCTTATCGTGCTACCTAGAAATTAAATGCGGGCACACAAAATACTAAACAATAAATCGATAGGAAGATTCAACAAATGCACGGACAATAAATCTGTGGAGATTAAAAAAAAACAAAAAAATGGCTGCCGGCAACCAGATAACTTTGATAAGTCGAAGGGAAAAGAACGAGCGCCCGAACACCTAGCCGTTTGTGTGACCAGGTAACGGCTCTCACCTACTACACTAAGAGAAGAAAACCGAGCGTGATAGAAAACATGTATAACATAATTACCAATGTAAAAACTTTTAGACAGATGAGAAAGAAAGATTAACGTTCGTCATAGTAAAAGTAGTAATGTGGGACAGGCTCCCACTGCTGGGCAACAGCTTCTTCACCTTTTTGAGGATAACTTTTTATATTCGAGACACGTAGGTTTCCTTTCACCTCTGAGCACGTGATAAATTATACCACAAATTAAACACACGAATTTTCTAGCCAGTATCGACTGTTGTAAAATATACGTATATAATATAATTGTTTCAATTTAATAAGTATTCGAACATTAATATTTCTTGCTTGTTTGTTAATTATTATTATTAGTTTTTCGGAAATGTTTATAGAATAATATGATTAAGAAGCTCCGGCTATAATTAAACAATTATGCATAATGGCATTTCTAATTTAGTTCTAAGGTATGTATTACATTTGTGTAGGTAATAATTACGTCATCAACCCGAAACATGGCCGAAGCGTGTCTGCTCTCTGTACATGTTTACTGGCAATTAAATATCAATTCTAAAGACATTAATCATTCTACGGTACTTTAAGCTTCGATGTTCTGAAATGATGACACCTTCTACATTTTAACGCGTCGTTAGTTTAAGATCATACGAGTTTTTCTGTAAAAGTTATTTAGGAGGTTAATAATTAAAAAATACTTTGTTTTCTCCTTTAAATGTCATATCAATAATAATAGAAAGAGAGAAATCAGTGTTTAACTTAACACACAAACAACAAACAGACATTTGTAACAAGATATTAGATAATTTTTTATGCCATTTCTTTAATGGAAATATTTAAAAAATATATATTTATTTGATATACTTAATGAAAATTGAAAACTATGAGATGTGCTAAAGAGATCAGGGATACCCAGATCGTAACAAAAAATGCGAGTTAAAATTCAACTAAGGAAGCTTCAGTGTTCTTAGTTTGTTTATAAATTAGTTTATCTGACCTTGTGATCGGCGGTAATGAAAAAACATAGTTAGAAAACGTGCATATATCAAGATATGAGTGTATCGACCACGTACTATAATATCCACCAACTAGTAGTGGATGACCCTGGGGAACAAGCTTTGAACTTTAGGGGTTCTCGTATAGGTCGTTTTGGGGGTGATCAATTTGGAGGAGGTCAATGTCGAAAATAAAGTTTACAGGTTGTTTTTTTTATTTACACTTAATTCGATGTATCAAACTTCAATCAATTCCCATCTCGATTTAAACGAAAATATGATTTGTAGCCGTTAATTAAACCATAAAACAAAAAATCGTAATGAAATATTTTCACTACAAAGAAAAATAAGATTGATTTATTTCATACCTTTCACTACGAAATAAATTGGAAAATTGTTATCAAGCAAATGTAAGTTAGAATGAACCTTGTAAAACCAGACAGATTTCAATTAAAACATCGTTTTTTTATTTCAAATATTCCAAGCCAAATGAAATAATAAAATTGATTGTTGAAATTCAATGAAAGGTGTTATGTCTGATAGGTACAGCCGAATGAAGTTACAATTTAAGAGTGAGATTTTTATGTGGCTGTTCAATTAAATAAGTCATGAAGATTTTCTCTTGAGTATTGCCCTCATGTACCGTATTCTGGATGTTAATGCGTTTGCAGTTGGTGTTTTTGGTATTTATGTTGTGAGAGATCTATATTTTAAATATCAGTAAAACCTGGCAGACCATTACCCAAAAGTAATAGTAAAAATTTTATGTAGATAAAACATAATTCCATTTAAGAAGTCAGGTTTTGAGATTAGGACTTATACTGATAAAAAACATACTTATGATTTTTTTCAAACATTGAATCTTAACCGATAATCGTGGGGTCAAATCCGGGCAAGCACCACTGTATTTTCATGTGTTTTATTTGTGTTCGCTAAATTTTTGTCTCTTGCTTAAGTAAGTTCTCGGTTAAGAAAAACATCGTGAGCAAACCTGCATGTGCCTAATTTCACTGAAATTCGACCACATGTGTACTCCACTAATTGGAGCAAGCTCCTAACCTTCTCAAAAAAAGAAGAGGAGGCCTTGAACTAAGGTTCAACAGTCGGACATTCACGGTTACTGTACGACATTCAAAAGTTTTTTTGAAAAAACCACTATTATAAACGTCAAAAAATCGAAATGAATAAGTTTTCTATAACTTTATGTCTTTCTTAAATTTAAGCTGTAATGAATGTTCAAATATAATCTAGTGAGTATTTTCTATTAAGTATTGGAAGCAATATCTCCCTTGGTTACTGCATCTATCATGGACTTTACGACGTTCTCGTGAACAATGAATAAAATATATCCAATTCTGTTTGCGTCTATAAAAGTATTTATATTTGCCACCTCTGGAACAGTCTAAATAAAATTATAAAATTGTGCTATTCGCATCACATAATTAAAAGAAAAGGGAGAATATAATGAGAGAATGGGGTCAACTTATGGAAGATACAAATTTCTAGGCAAGCGTGTTCTACCTTAGACTGTATCATCACTTTCCATCAGATGTGATAACAGTTAAGCGCTAGCCTATATATTTAAAAAAATACGTAGCAAGTATGTGTGTGAGCAAATACAGATGCGTCATTTATTGCAAAACTTTTTTAATTCTATAGACTGCAGAGATATTAGTGATCGGATCTTAGGATAAATCTTGTATATCTTGTATCTATTGCCTCGTTGGTCTAGTGGCTTGATGTAAGGCCGCAGACCCGGAGGTCCAGGGTTCAATTCCCAGGTCGGGCCAATAAAAAGTTATTGGGTTTTTCTGTCAGAAATTTCTCAGTAGCAGCCTAGAGTCTGGAAGTTGGAAGTGTGTACAGTCCCGTGCCTCGGAAAACACGTAAAACCGTTTCAACCTGCGCCTGAACTCTTTCCGGTCGTGTCGGATTGCCGTCCCATCGGATTATGAAAGTTAGGGAATAGAGAGTGCACCTGTGTTTGCGTTGTGTATGCACTATAATAGCTCCTGCGTAGTTGGCTAATCTCTCTTGAGATAGGCCGCCTGGAGGACATTATCTTGTATCTATTAGAAATAAGCAAAGTTGTAATTTGGACTAATAAATAAATAATATTAATTAAAAAAAAAACATTTTACAGAAATAAAACCCGTTCTTTTTCTTTTATTAATCTCACGTATTATTTTTAATGTTGAAGCTGCAGCATAACTTGAAGCACAGTATGAATTATAAATACAATCCCAAAAGTAAGATATTTAAAAGCTTTACTTTATATTTTCAAAAGTGTAATGAAAAACTTTTGCTTGCTCGAGTTACTGATCACTGAACCGCAAATATCGAAAATAATTACAATTTTGTTAACAAAATAAAATTAATTCTACAAGGCCTTTTACTGCTTAATATAGAGATACATTTATGTAAATTTATTTCTTTTCATTGTTTGTTTTTCATGCATAATTCAATTTTCAAGTTATTAAAAATTATGTCATTAACGATTGAGCTATACTCAAAATGAATATTAAAACTTCTGAGACGATGCCTTTATGTATTAATACACAATATTATAGTATAAACTGATCATTGATGACGTTTTTGCTGGTCTGTATGTGTACCACTCAAAAATTATTATTCTACAGCCAAATCTAAATACTCTATATTATTATATACCGATCCTTTCCGTACATGAATATCGGAAAGATTAAGGCACGTACCAGGCGACTTTTGGTATTGTTAAAGATACCCCGATTCCTGCATACTCCATTCAGGCGTGTCATGGCATTTTCCATCATTTTATATTTGGGAGCCTAGATAGGTATACTCCTTTACGATATTTACACCTGGTATTTTACTAGTATTCGGGAAAATTCCAGCGGTCAACTATAATAAATTTGAATTTTCAAAAGCAAATGAATAAAATTGATAATTAAACCTAACTTCAAACCCTTCGTTTCCAGTCATTCTAAAAGCTTTTTAATATCATGTCATATTTGTATAAATGTTCTTTTTTACATATACTTGACGGGCCGGTTGGCGTGATTTGTAGATTGCCTTTAATGCCGACGGTTGTGGGTTCGATTCTCACCCAGGACAGACATTTTGTGTGCATGAAAATGTCTGTTAGTCCCGAGTCTGGGTGTAATTATCTATACTATAAGTATGTATTTACAAAAGAAAAGTAGTAAATGTAGTATATCAGTTGTCTGGTTTCCATAGTACTAGCTCTGCTTAGTTTGGGATCAGATGGCCGTGTGTGAATTATGTACCAGGATATTATTGTACCAGGATATTATTAAACGTCTTATATACAATAGTTAGATGGACGAGCATAAGTGATCACCAACGCCTATAGACATTGGCAAGAAATGTTAACCATCGCTTACATCGCCAATGTGCCACCAATCTTACCTTACCTAAGATGTTATGACCTTTGTGTCTGTAATTACACTGGCTCACTCACTCTTCAAACCGGAGCACAAAAATACCAAGTACAGCGGTTTTGCGGTAGAATATCTGATGAATGGATGGTACATACCCAGACGAGCTTGCACAAAGCCTAACCAAACCAGTAGTCTAGGAAGAACAAAATTTTATTTTTCATCATATTATATTAAATATAGATCTTATATAAAGGTACGTGTGCCTCTTATTTTTATTTTGGAAGAAATGTCATCTTCAATTAAACTTATTAAAGCATGACTAACTTTTAAATATGTTTATTTAAACTTACATAATTTTTTATCATGAATCGATTGCAATGTCAAATAATATTATGATGATTTCCAAAAGAACCCTGCACTAAAGGTAATACAGAACAAATGCTTGTGCGCCAGTTCAGTACCACTATCTATTACCACTTTTAAGCTTCAAACTGCTTCATACTGAATGTTTAGATACAAAACCTTGCTTTTGGCCTGACCCTGGGCTTGAACCTGACTTTCTAGATTTGCATTTTTATGAGATAGCCACTAGACCAATAAGTCAAATAAAATAGATTTAGAGCCTTTTTTAAATATATTTTACATCAAATACACACAAATTAAATAATATTATATTTTGTATAAATTAAAAAAAAAAAACTATAATAGCATATAACAAGACTGAAAGTCCTAACAGTTAAATCTTTAAACGAAAATAAAACGAAATAACTGAAATCAATTTGGTCCATACTACTCACACTTTAATATTGAGACCTTTTTGTCGAATTTCTATCACCGTTTTTATTGCTCTTTGTTAAGATAAGACGTCCTGACTAAAATATCGTTGATTTCTTATAAATCTAAGTTCTAAGAAAGTCCTGAAATAATTTTCGACAACACAAGATATATTTTACGATTTTTTTTAAATATAAACTATTTATGTTGTTAAATAAAATATGTCTTATTAATCAATTTAGATATTGAAAAAATATAAGTAGTAAATAAAAATTGACACTTATTATTTATACATTCAAACTTAACAATGCACCTCATAAAGTCGAATTGTAGACAAGGTTCTCCGACTCCGTAGAGATTCATTTGCTGCAGCAAGGTTTTCGATTCTACTCGCGTTATAAAATTTTGTAGATATTTCTTGTCTTGCCAAATAATAAATCGAATTTTCTTATCAATTACAATGTTAGTATTTTTTTTATATTTGCCGGGAGGGCAAATAACTCTACTCCACCTGATGGTAAGTAGTAGTAGAGTCCAAACGCGACGACGGCCAGTATAGTCGGGAAGAATGTTCTGCACTAGCCGCCCCCACCTTGCCGACCCGCAAGATGATCCTTCACGTCTCGTTTGAAGGAAATTTGTAAAAGGAGGCGAACACGTGAGCTTGTAAAGATTTCCATTTTTGGAAGTGCGACAAAGGAAGGACTTGCCAAATTTCTTTGTGCGCGATAGAATTAATGTCACAGGCAATGACATCGAGACCCAGCACGCGTAGACTTATGAAGGAAGGGGGAAGCAGAAATTAGAGAGAATAATTCCTCAGAGCACTCGCCGTGATACAGTCGATAGAAAGCGCTGCTATCTCTCGACGCAATTGTAAAGGCTTGAGGGTGTTTGTGACCTTTACGTCACCAATAATGCGGACCACACGTCGCTGCAACCGATACAAGGCCTCCGGTAGGTACATAGCGGAGCCATCCCAAAGGTGCGAGCCATATTCCACGCAAGACCGTACCTGTGTTTTGTACAACAGGCACAGTTGTTGTGGCGTGAAAAAACACCGCACCTTGTTTAGAACGTAAAGTCGCCAATAATGCGAACTGCTCGTCGCTGTAACCGATCCAAGGCCTCCAGTAAGTACTTAGGTATTAATCGATTTTAATTTAAGATATTACAATTCAATAACATAAATAATAAAATTTAATTATACATTAATACTCTACACTGAGCGAGATGGCCTAGTGGTAAGAACGCGTGTATCTTAACCGATGATCGTGGGCTGAAACCCGGGTAAGCACCACTGAATTTTCATGTGCTTAATTTGTGATTATAATTCATCTCGCGTTTGACGGTAAAGGAAAACAATCGTGACAAAAACTTCCTTGTGTTTAATTTCACTGAAATTCTGTAACATGTGTATTCCACCAACCGGCATTGGAGCGGCGTGGTGGAATAAGCTCCAAAACCTTTTCCTAAAAAAGGAAGAGAAGGCCTTGGCCCAGCAGTGGGACATTCACAGGCTGTTACTGTTATTGTTACTACAATGACGATTCGAAATGCTTGTTAAGATCTACTTAAATAAAGTATATTTCGATTTAATTTGAATAATTTTACGCATCGCATAACACACAACTTAGGGCATTATTGAAAAAAAAAATATTTATAATTTCTTTATTATATAATTGACAGTAAGAAACAATGAATAACTTTATATAAGTATCAGCCAATTCTTTTCGATTTCATTATTTAATATTATAAATGCGAATGTTTTGTTTATTACGCTTTCACGTTTTACTTCTCAATCGATCATCATAAAATTTTACATACACATTGTCAGGGGTATATATAGGTAAGTAGGTAGGTAGGTAGGTAATAGCTTAGCTAACATCTACCCGTCTCTCCTCATACGCAGGCCAAACCACGGGAGCCCGCGAGTGATCTATATTCGAAACTAAATTCAAAGTGATTGTAAAATATGTATTATTATTTGAGTCGAAATCCTACATTATTTGAACTATTAAAAAATATATAATCTCATATCATATATTTACTAAGCAAAACATTAAACTTTATATATAATTTAACGAAACTAAACGTCTACATATAATATAAAATACAATAAGTTAACACTTTTTTCATAAATACCCGCGTTTAAATACAAGTCTTTCACTTAGGAAAATATATTTGACGTTATTTCTTTACTTTTAAGTTAAGTATCTACAAACATCATATACATCACAGTTAACAAATATACTGAAAGGAAATAACATATTCAAAATAAATATCGCATTGATACTACCCAACGTACGAGTTTTCAACTTTGTAACCGAAACGAGAAAAATATTTCTGACCAAAGATTTTGAACAAACACCATTATAATTTAATTGAATTTTCGTTCGAAAATATGTTTAGAACTTAAATTTTCTGTCGTTTTATTTAAAATAGGCAGGCAGATTGACAAATGAACTGATGGTGAGTGGTCACCACCACTCGTATACATTGACAATGTAAGAAACGTTAACCATCAATTACATCAATGCACCACCTTAGGAACTAAGATCGGTGTCGCATTGGCATTATTCCCCTTCATTACTTCCCTTGTGTATATAATTTAGTGACTCAAACAACCTTAAAATCTGAATACAACAATACTAAGTATTACTGTTTCACGGTAGTATATGGGATAGGTGGTCCCTACCTAGATTGGTTTGCACAAAACTCTACCGCCAAATAACCCTTTATCTAAAATTGAAGATTCAAATATTTGCATGACACTATTAATTTATGCGAGTAATGCTGTGAAATAAAGTTAAACTGGTAGTAGGACTCCAGAAATCCATTCCGAGTGAATCTGGATTAAAATAATTAAGTGATTCTGTAATAATAGAAAAAATAATAATAATAATCATATCCTGGGACATTATTTACACACGGCCATCTGATCCCAAACCAAGCAGAGCTTGTACTATGGAAACCAGACAACTGATAATGTGAAAATAAACAGAAAATTATATACAGAGTATATTCGCATCAAGAACATCCGAAAAGTTACTTACTGGTGGTAGGGTTTTGTGCAAGCTCGTCTGGGTAGGTACCACCCACTCATCAGATATTCTACCGCAAAACAGCAATACTTGATATTGTTGTGTTCCGGTTTGAAGGGTGAGTGAGCCAGTGTAATTACAGGCACAAGGGACATAAAATCTTAGTTCCCAAGGTTGGTGGCGCATTGGCTATAAGCGATGGTTGACATTTCTTACAATGCCAATGTCTAAGAGCGTTTGGTGACCACTTACAATCAGGTGGCCCATATGCTCGTCCACCTTCCTATTCTATAAAAAAAAAAAAAAGTTACCACTCATTCAAAACATATTGTATCACAAAACAGCAATACTTAGTATCATTGTGTTTCAATACCTTGTATTGACAGTTAATATTTCTAACGGCGCCAAAGCTTATTGGTGGTGACCACTTACCATCAGGCGGCCAATTACCGGTTTGTCCACCTATATATTATATTATTAAATTTTGAGGGGAACATATTACATTGTATTTTATTTATTGATAAAGAAACTTTTTCGTTACTTACTGGTGGTAGGGTTTTGTGCAAGCTCGTCTGGGTAGGTACCACCCACTCATCAGATATTCTACCGCAAAACAGCAATACTTGATATTGTTGTGTTCCGGTTTGAAGGGTGAGTGAGCCAGTGTAATTACAGGCACAAGGGACATAAAATCTTAGTTCCCAAGGTTGGTGGCGCATTGGCTATAAGCGATGGTTGACATTTCTTACAATGCCAATGTCTAAGAGCGTTTGGTGACCACTTACAATCAGGTGGCCCATATGCTCGTCCACCTTCCTATTCTATAAAAAAAAAAAAAAAGTTACCACTCATTCAAAACATATTGTATCACAAAACAGCAATACTTAGTATCATTGTGTTTCAATACCTTGTATTGACAGTTAATATTTCTAACGGCGCCAAAGCTTATTGGTGGTGACCACTTACCATCAGGCGGCCAATTACCGGTTTGTCCACCTATATATTATATTATTAAATTTTGAGGGGAACATATTACATTGTATTTTATTTATTGATAACGAAAAAGTTTCTTTATCAATAAATAAAATATCATAGTTGCAAAACAACAAAAGAAAATCGGTTAGCAAACAGAGAAGAAGAAAGTACTGAACTGTTTTGAAAACAACTCCACATAACTCCACACTTATTTATCATATTTATAAACAAACATATAGTTTGTATATGAATGAAAAATTATAACACTTTTTATATATCCCGCTTTATTATACGAATCTTACGAAATTCTCTTTCACAAATTCTGACGGCTACATTTTTTGAGAGAACCAGTCTGTTACAGTTTCTCATCAAGTTCGCGTTTTCTCGGATTATACGAAGCTTTTTATTCTGACAATGAGACTGGGAGATCTGTATTATTTGTTATACTTTGCTTGGTGAAACTGTTTTCCGTTTAAAATTCTTTGATTTGTTTTACAATAGCTTTTTGCTGTTAAACGTTAACCTAGAAGTAACAATGCTGACGATTTGTTACCACATTCAAGTCTTTTTTTTATAGAATAAGAAGGCGCACGAGCATATGGGCCACCTGATGGTAAGTGGTCACCAACGCCTATAGACATTGGCCTTGTAAGAAATGTTAACCATCGCTTACCTTGCCAATGCGCCACCAACCTTGGGAACTAAGATAATATGTCACTTGTGCCTGTAATTACACTGGCTCACTCACCCTTTAAACCGGAACACAACAATACCAAGTACTGCTGTTTTGCGGTAGAATATCTGATGAGTGGGTGGTACCTACCCAGACGAGCTTGCACTATTCAATTCAACAAAGAAATGGAGCCGTTTTTTGGATCATTTCCGCGGTCTTTAAAATCAGTTTTATATTGAATGAATTTTATGTAACTTATTTATTTATTTTATTTATTTATTAAGGACTATGAGCAGACAACACTTACACATGTAATAATAAAAAACAAATTCAGACTTAACATAAAGTGCGCGACTCTTCAAGACTGCGCAACATGCTTTTTAAGGTACAATAGACATATATTTTTTTATATTACTTATAACAGATTATAAAATAAACAATAATTTTTATAATATTAAAATACTAAAAATTGCACTACATTTCTACGAAAACAGATTTAAAAAAAACAATTTAAAACGTTTAAAATAATGCAATAAATATTATAATTAACTTATATTTATTTATTTACTAAAAATCATAGTGTCTGCGCATGAGTCGCAATATGGCCCGTTAAGAGTGCGTTTAAATCGTTTTCTGAAATATTACCAAAATAATTGTTGGTGACGAGGATGAGATAAATTTGTAAAGAAATACAGTTCAGTACCTTTTTCTCCTCTATCTGTCATCCGATTCTTCCTCTGCGATCCTCTGTCTGATAATGAATAAGCAAGTAGCGTTTACATATAATAAAGATTTTAAACTTTCACTTTAATTGTCCTATTTTATTTTTTTATAGTTACAAATACGACCTTAAGTGTTATCAATAAAACAATTTGGGAAACAAGAGTATTAATAAGATGATCAATTACAACCACTGTGCGAGCACTGGTTATGTAATAATAAATGGACGTAAAGATCAAATATGGTCATGAAATAAAGCTTTACTTTTTCGCCGAACCAATGCAAGTTGGTGAATAAATATTTAGAATAAATTGAATTGGATGAAAATCTCAAAAATGGTACGAGATGAATTATAAACAGATATTAAGAACATGAAAATTCAGAAGTGCTTAGATTTGAACAGTAATTGAAGTGAAATGAAGTTAATGTAATTAATGTTAAATTGACCAGATCAGATTGAAACTTGACATATTAATCTATATAATAGATATGATCATAGAATGTTATCATGATCAATTAAATCTCGTAACTGGTGACGAAATGAGGATGCTGGTTATATAGCTTGATAAAATTATATTCACTAACTTATACATAAAGGAAATCTTTGAAATTTAAATAATGTTTTTTATAGGTCTATTTTTTTTAAAGAGTAAATCTAAATCTTACAGCCCAATATATTAAAACGATTTATTTGTAATACTTGAAAATTAAAAATGTTTCAAACATTTAATTAACAATTATTTTCTTTCCAGTAATACAAAAACATCAAAAGAAGAAACTTTAAACATATGAAATTAATCATCACTCACACAATCATAAAACATTTGTGTTTTTATTACTTATGACACTATGTGTTTTTGTTCTTGTTGTATTTTTAAACATTTTTCAAAACGTCATCATACTGAATTGTCCTTATAACATTTGAACATAACAATTAGAACAAAGTTCATTCAATCGTGTATTTTTCCAACTTAGCCAATAAAACTGGGTCCCATCCCCTATATTCTCAACGCGTCTTCGCCCCATTACACACATTCGCGTAATCCTGGCGTGACACCCAATGCATTGTAATGTGACATTACGCGCTCCGGCTGCTCCGCTCGTCTCCGGTCAGTACACGAGGGAATCGGACCAGATCTAACTGGATGATTCCAGTTTTAAGAAAATCTATTAAACTTGAGACACGATAATAAAAAAAAATAGTTTCTACATATAAATACGTATAATGTATTCATATGCTGTAACTATATTTTTTACTACATAGAAAATTAAGTAACATTAAAGCCCCTCGATGTGTTTAGGATCTTAAGGGGAGAAACTTATTAGAAATTATTTTAATCTTAAATATCGGGGTAGATTAGCATTTATTATTAAGGCAAGAGAGTTCAATATTCTGATGTAATAACAAAATAAGGACAAATTTAAGTACAATTGATTGACTATATAACTCCATAATGGAATTGATAGAATGACGGTAGTTTATAGAAGTGTTTGTGTGTGTGGAATTTTGTTTGTATGAGTGTGTGTATGTGCTTTATCTTTCACCTCCTCGCGAGATGTATAATAAAAAACAAATTCGCTTCTCAAGTCATAGCGGATGTTATTACAATTTAAAAATTATCCTGAATCTCAGTAGCAGTTAACAAAGTTATTCTCACGATAAGTTCTAGACTCCGCAAAAAATTTATTAGTTACTCGTTT
The DNA here is from genome assembly GCF_905147045.1 of Nymphalis io. NCBI lineage: Eukaryota > Metazoa > Arthropoda > Insecta > Lepidoptera > Nymphalidae > Nymphalis > Nymphalis io. The sequence goes on along the minus strand of NC_065910.1, from coordinate 4,293,217 downwards.
TTAAATATATATAGGTATATACAAATGAAACTTAATACAATAGTAAATTTTTCGGTAGCCTTGTTATTTTAAAATTGTACCGGCGGACGATTTACGGTTTTTAATCAAACTACCACAGTACGTTACAATTGTAACGCTCCTTGTATTTTTCGTAAAATGGCAACATTTTTAGTTATTTTTAAAAGAGAAAACACACAAATATAATGACTCGTGTTAAACACTAGCTGCCTGTCCCGACTTCGTACAACAATAAAATTCATGCAAAACTACCCCATTCTATTTCCTATTATTCATATAAATCCTATTAATCCTATTATTTATATTAAAATATTTTTAGCGGATGCTTACGTAATAAAAAAAATTAAAAAAAAAAAACATTTTAATTTGACTGTTTTAGGTCAGCCTGTGCATTGATAAACAGTTAGGAAAAACGATTTTAAAAAGAATTTAGATTTAGGTATTTCATTTTGGGTTTCTTTTGAACAAGGACTTTAGTAACTTAGTTGTTATCAAAAAATAAAGGTTATGATAAAAGTTCTGATTATCCTACCCTAAGAAGAGAGGTTGGAGCTTACACCATCACGATTATCACCACACTGCACCACTCTCTTTAGTACGGTTTATTGGATACATTTGGTATAATTTGGTCTAATACAGGTTTTTGCATAGTCTGTCTACATTCGAAACTGCGATCTCGAGTCATTTAAATAATAATAAATATGTAATAGATAAATAGCTGGACGGAATACAATCTGATAAATAACTTAACTTAATGACGAAGACAATTGCGCCTCGAATCATTAACATGTTCTTATCAATTGAAAGTTTATTATGATATTAATAGAAATGTAATTTCCTTTGTTTTTTTTTGCTAGGAAATACCAAATTAGTCAACCACAAAGATAATAATTATTTACAAGTCAAGCGTAATAATGTAATTTATTTTTTCTAGGCGAAACGAGAAAAGGGTTTTGATTTATCCGTCATTTGTAAATTCAAATGTTCTCTTGTAACTCCTTAGCTACTTAACATATTTAAATAAATACAAAGAGTTCGTTAGCTTCGTGCGATGCGGTGACATATAAATTCAAATTCAAAATGGCGGAATACGTAAATTAACAAAAATATATCAAAATCGATCTTAGTATTGTGTTAATGTTTTTATTTAATATATATTTTATGATAAACATTAATTACAAATTAATATATTACCATTTCCTCTAATTAATAATTAGATTTTAAAGAAATCGAAATAATTAATATTTCATCTGTAATTTATTATAAGTGTTTATTTTAATAATCTACTTTCACAAAAATTTTCCTTAAACCACTTGTAATACAAATGGAACCTCTTAAAATATATAAGAACTACGTGATTAGATTAAAACATTGTGACGTTTATAACATTAAAGTCAAGATAATCTATCAATATACTATTGCTGTTATATTTACATTTTTAATACGGAAATATATACTTTTTACTTATTTGATAACTTAATTAGTTATAGTTATAGTCTCATTATATTCTTATTACTATTATACATTATACTTGTCGTGGAAAGCGATCTCGTTTAATATTAAGTTGCTGATTTGAGTATCATAGTACCAGAGAAGGGGTAAAAACCGTGACGTCACTTGTTATTGTACAGACGGCACGTGGACAGGGTCGTGTTCGAAAGTGAGGAATTGAAATGGCACATTACGATTTCGGACGCGGACTAGGTCATTTCTCCGAAACGAAACTGTCGGTTTACCCAGCTTTACTTTTAAGCAATGGACCCTTTACCACCTACTCAAGATGGAGACAGTAGTATCGCTCAGCCGTCGATCCCGTCGTTAAACTCATATCTCTATGATAAATTCAAATCAGATTAGAAAATATACTTTATTCGTATAGGCTTAAGCACTTTTGATCGTCATTTTTTAACACCATTTTGAAACAGATTCTACCGAAAAGAACCGGCAAGAAAATTAGTAATTACAATTTTTCATCAATCAAAAATATATACATTTAATAATCATATAATTTTATTTATGTATCCTTATTGATAATTACTTGATAAATAATTATTGTACTTTATACACCAACATAGTCGGAGAGAAATTATCGGTCTGAGCGCTTACAAAGAAACCGCATCCAAAATAATAAATAATTCACGATATTTTTGTATGTAAAATTTATAAATAACAAAAATACTTAAGTAAAAAAATCCGATAGCAACATTAAATGTATTTTTTATAAATGTTTGTATGTGTACGGTAACCGTTTTAATAAAATTAGAAACACTAAATAATTTTAGTTAAACCTGCTTGTCACGCATTATTAAAAGTACCTGGGCGACCGAGCTTCACTCAGCTCGAATAATTAAAAAAGACCTTATAAAAAATTGCATCAATGAAAAATACCTACATAGAACAAATTAGAAAGCAAAACCTAATCTAAATAAAAAAAATGCGCAAAATCATCAGAACCCTGTCCGAGATAAATAAAAAAAATCACTTAATTAACAAGACAAATGAATAAATTAGCGTAAATTAATTTATACGTTTGAAAAATGCATTAAAAAGCAAGTTCGCGTATGATAACTACACATAAATCGCTTGGCTCTTTACGGATACAAAATATTTTCACATTACTAATTATTTCATTTTCTTATCACTATATATAATAAAATCATACCTTACTTGAATCCTTACGAAATCAACACAATTGTGGACATAATAATATTATTAATAAAAATTACTATTTCATCTAGTTTATTCTGCCATTGGAGCAGCATGGTGGAATAAGCTCCAAACCATCCAATTTATCAAAAAGAGAGGAGCCCAGCGTGGGGTATTTAGAGTCTTACTTCACTTTTAAATTAAGTTATTTATTGACGAATACTCGATGTTTCTGGAAGATCAGAGTTACAACAATCATGAAACAGACGTCGAACGTCATTACTTAAATGAAACGGGAACATTTAATTATAATAATCATATATTATAATCAAATTAACTAATTTAATACATTTATACAAATTGAATGTATGTTCTTGTTATATAAAATAATTTCATTGTAATAAGATCTCTGGATTAATTTATAGAAGTATTTTATTGTAATGATCGCAAACAATATGACGCTCAATTACGTCCCCTCTACGTCGCCTACGTATGGAATATTTATTTGTCTTGTATATATTCTGTAGATATTATTATAATAAAACATATATTTATTTCACTCAATATTTATTGATAAATTTTCTTTAATTATAAATATATTTAATTGTTATTAATTTCGATGTTTCAAGTCTGTCGGCCATCCCGTGATGGCCGTATTTTTATTTTAACATCAATCGATCGTTTTAAATCCTCGTGGGATGTTTATAGAAATATTAATAACAAAGGTTCCATTATATCGCGTTATGTTTTGCAAGAGTCGAGATAAAATGTCATTGCTACTGGGTCGGCGCCGACAATGTCCTGTCGTTAATAAAAACGACTCTTGGCACATTCACTTTAAACTTGTAATGATGCAAAACTGCAATTCCAAAATTCTTATATTCGGTAGCGAGTATGATATGAGCGAATCTATTTTTTGTTATAATACCAAGTTTTCGACTTCGCATTGAAAATATATTCTTATATTCACAATTCCGGGAAGTCAACTGTATCACATTTTAAATCAATGAAGGAATCACCTGGACTCAACAATTACATCTTTTTTATATTTTTTTATTCCTGAATCTTAAATTGTAATGCCGTAGGTAATAATCATGCAGGCACATTAAAACATGATAAAGATAAGATACGCCATCAAGATACAAGAACAAGTTGATACAAATTTATTATAAATGAAAAAGAATTGATATATTTACGTTTTATAGAATATACGTTAATATACATCTTTGTTCACTCCTGTAGCATTCCACACTAGTGGCTGTCTTCGAAGCTTCCAGGGAACCATTGTCAGTCAGAAAGATAAAGAATAACATATATACGGCACGCACACAAGGAAATAGAAATTTTCGGTGGTGAAGACGCATGACGTCATTAGAGAGCGTCAGACCGTTTGCCGTCACGACATACGAATTGGTCTTACTTCCAAGAGGTGCCAATAGATGTTCGCAACACTGACTTATAGTTTAAAATATATCCAGCTTTAAATACTATTATAATTATAATCATATATAGACAGATTCATTAATTCCTCATAGTTAGATTTTCAAAGCCCGAGAGTTATTATTACTCTCGGGCCTTGAAAAGTAGGTTTTTTTTTTCAGCCTTTTCCTGAACTGAACCTGCCACCTTTCTTAAATCGTCGGCCCATCTTGTCACAGGGCGTCCTACACTACGTTTGCCTAAGCGTGGTCTCCACTCCAACACGTGTATGCTCCATCGGCCATCAATGCGCCTGGAGACATGACCAGCCCACTTCCACTTCAGCGAGCTAATTCTAAGCGCGATGTCGGTGACTTTAGTTCTCTGGCGAATGTCCTCATTTCGGATTCTATTCTATGCTTGGCGTTTCTCTGCCAGAGAAACGCCGAGCATAGAATAGAATCCGAAATCGCGCGTTCCATTGCTCGCTGAGCGACCCTAAATTGGTGGACCAGTCCTACGGTAAGTGTCCACGTTTCGGCACCGTAAGTCATTACAGGAAGGACGCACTGATTGAAGACCCTGGTCTTAAGCGACTGTGGGATCGACGATTCAAAAATATGACGTAACCTCCCGAATGCCGCCCAGCCCAAACGTATTCTTCTTTTAGCCTCCTTCTCAAAGTTGTGCCGGCCAATTTGTATAGTTTGGCCCAGGTAGATATATTCCTGCACAACTTCAAGTGGGGAGCCATTTACGACCACTGGTCTCGGGGATACATGACGGTTTGCCATAATTTTGGTCTTTTCAATGTTCATCCCGAGACCTACTTGTCTTGAAGAATCGCTCAGGCTGTTTAGCATCTCTTCCAAATCCTGCAGAGTCTCCGCCATGATGACAATGTCGTCGGCAAATCGCAGATGTGTAATGTGTTGGCCATTTATATTAATGCCGCGTCCGTTCCAATCGAGCGTCTTGAAGACGTCCTCCAATGCATTGGTAAAGAGTTATTACATCTCCCTGTCTTACCCCGCGATGCCATTGGATTGGTCTTGTGCTCTGATCTTGTACTTGGATGGTCATGGTTGCGGCTTCGTACAAACACTTCACCACCTGGACATACCGACAGTCAATTAGGCATCTCTGCATGGATTCCAGAACAGCCCAGGTCTCGATGGTATCGAAGGCTTTTTCGTAGTCCACAAACGCTAGGCATAGAGACTGATTATATTCCTCGGTCTTCTGTATTATTTGCCTTAGTGTGTGTATGTGGTCTACGGTACTGAAGCCTTTTCGAAACCCAGCCTGTTCCACGGGTTGGAAGTCATCGAATTTTCGGGCAAGACGATTCGTGATTACCCTACAAGACGATTCGTGATTACCGAAAAGTAGATATATGTCAGTTATGGTATATGTTAGTTCTGCGCCGGATCTAACCGCTCATATCGGATTGTTATCTCATTGTAATAAGATAGTATATTAATTGCCACGAGGGTATCTGTACAAAAGATTGATTGCTTGTTGAAAACATTAACATAAGATTGTATAAATAGACATATTGTTATTTACTTAATATTTTAATCCTAGTCTTACTACTATATACTTACCTAGCTCATCATATTGAAATATCTTATCGGGCTTTCAAGTTTGAATCCGGTTAACACCAGAACCTTCTTTTGAGAATTTCTTACTCAGTCACTTTAAGAGTTTGTTAAGAAACATTATAATGCACAAGTGTATGCGCAAATACAGCTATTGGGGTTTCCTTTGTGAAATTCTTACTACGTGCCTTTATCAGGAAATAATAATGCACAACTGTATGCACAAACATAGATCCCTCACTCTCATAAAGGCGAAGTAAACGGACACGTCCAGTTTTGGATTCAGGCACATAACTAATGCGCTTTGCATAGCATAGGAACGTAAAAACCGCCAACTTCTCTACTACAGTTACAGGCATTTGCACTGAGGACTTCGTAAGGTAAGGTAAGGTCCCAACCTTATTAACCACAAGACACAGTTATTGTTTTACACTTCTTTCTGATACGATACTAAAAATCTTATCATTCAAGGATTGCTCTTCATATTAAAAAGTACAGATAACAAACTGTTTATAATGACTACTATCGTTATTGTGTTTTATTTCGAATCAAGTAAATAACGTGCAAAATTAATTCAACTTTAACTTAGAAAATTAATTAATTAAAAAATGAATAAATTGTTTTTACTTTCGGTGTGCGCGTGTTTTTTAAATAAATATATAACAGCCGCGGATAGTAAGTGCTTTTGTATATTTATATTAAAAAGACCGAATATTTTATGGAGTTGTATTTTACTTAAAAAAAAGATTATTTATTTTATTAAAAGGATTATATATTTATTTTATTATATCTACTATTTTACTTAAGAAAAGAAAATTTTAAAAATAGAACTAAATAAAATGTTGAAGCTTCTATTTAAAACATAACATGATATCTTTGAAATTTATTATCATTACTTAACAAACGAAATATTTATATTTCAGAGGTCGTTATATGTTACTATGGAACATGGGCTACATACAGGAATGGCCTGGGCAAATTTGACGTCAGCAACATCAACATAGATCTTTGCACGCATATTGTGTACACGTTTGTGGGAATCAATTCTCAAGGAAATGTTATATCCCTAGACACGTTTCTGGATTATCCTGATAATTGGGGAAGAGGTGTGTCATTTGTAATTATTTAATTTGTAGCTTTTATTGTGTTGTAAATAATAATAAATACTGAGAGAGAATGGTTGTGAGTATAATTAAATATATTAACAACAGCCTAAATAAAACGTATATTTTCAATAATCACAATATATACATATTGAAAATAAATGTCTTTAAACCTATACATGAATAACAATATTAATTCATACAAAGATATATAATATTTACAAGATTTTGTAGTCACATAAAAATAATTTTGAAGAAGAATACATTTTAAGAAATGTCAAAGTTGAACAGGAAATAATTTATATAATGAAGACGGGACTGAAGTTATAAAATTTATTAAACTATAGTTTATTCTTTTCATTTATAATATTTTATACACATTTAAGAAAAGCTGTTTTTGTTTATTTAGAATCTTCAATAAAACATAATATATACTTTACAATAAATATGCATTTTTTTTTAGATAATTTTGGAAAATTTAATGCACTTAAACTTCAAAACTCTAAATTAAAAACCATATTAGCTGTTGGAGGATGGAATGAAGCATCAGCCAAATATTCAGTTGTAAGTAAAAAAAGTCTAGTCTATAATAGAATATATATTACAATATAGCTTAGAATCATAAGGGGATTTATTACAATTTACTGCAAAATTGATGCTTTAATGTGAATCTTACCCAAAGATTGTCGGTTCCACCAACCCACATGTGAACATCGTGGGGAAAACCAAAACCTTCTCATTAAAAGAAGACCTTAGATTGGAACATTTAACGCTTTATATAGCTACTGAAATATTATTACTAATAACTGCTTAAGCTGATGTATCCTAACTTCCATGTAATACGACCTATATTCGCTTACTAATTTTAAATACTTTTTTGTTAGATTTTTTGCTCTAATTCCATTTTCATTCTATTTTAATAATATAAAAAAAATAATTATTTACGTTAAGGATTTTAATAACTACATACAAATTAGAAGTAGCTGCTGTACAAATCATTACCAAGGGGTTCGGTGGCAAGTATGCCAGCAGCTTGATTTTTTATTTTGAAATATATGTACATATATATTATGATTATAATTTTTTCCTTAATATTATTTTCATTTTCCTTTTTTAATATTTTGTTAATTGTTTTTTGTACTTGTAAATTTTGATTTGTCTTATATTTGAATTTCTTTTTGTGCCTAATGTGTATGTTGCCTTATTGCTCATGTAGGTATCACATGTAATTGAGGTACCACTTCTTTCTTTATTTTGTCAACTGTGTGTTTTCATGTATTTGTGTGTCATTTGTTGGTTATTTAATAAATAAATAAAAAAATAAAATAAAATACTATATCCCTCATTAGTGTTGATTTAATAATCAGCAACGTTTTATTTACTAGATGGCTGCAAATCCTACGTTCAGAAAGAACTTTGTCAGTAGTGCTTTGGCTATGGTTCTTCAATATGGCTTCGATGGCTTAGATGTCGATTGGGAGTACCCTAATAGACGTGATTCAATCAATGGTCAAGCAGATATAAATAACTTTACTCAACTTCTAAAAGAACTTCGTGAGGAATTCAACAAGTATGGGCTTTTATTGACAGCAGCTGTTTCATCTGTTAAGGCGTCCGCATCTCTTTCATATGATATACCTTCTATTGTACAGTAAGTTTTTTTTAATGTTTCACTTACTATGACGATGTTAAGAATATTCTCAAGCGAGAATTATAAACTAGATATATTATAGTACACGAGTACGTGTGCGAACACAAGAGTACTCTTATTTTCATAATCCTATATTTTGACAAAGAATTCAGAGACATGGAAATGTAATCACTACCAACTACTCAACTCTGGGCCGCTATTGACAGACATTTTAAATAACTTTTTTACTGGTCTGACTTTAATTTTACAATTTATAAATGGGAATTTAAGCAAGGACCTTGGTATCTGCAACCGTACAAGCCAACTAATAGACCAACGAGGCAAGGAGTCAATAGACAAATACTCTTATAAACATCATCAAAATATTAAAAATTGTACTACACAATTATTTACGTTCAATACTTCTAACTAATTACAAAATTTTAAATTAACTTTTCTAAAATTATCATCAATTTTTTACACAACTGAATTGGACGTGATAACGCCATTTACCTGACATATTTTAAATTCGTGGCGTGTAGTTTTTTCATGTGAAAACATTTGATTGTAGCTATTTTAGAAAATATGCGCATATTTTTATTCCATTTCGATTTAGTTGAAATGAATTTATTTCCTTTAAATTTAACTTTTAATTAAAATTTTGACGAGCCGGTTGGCGTGGTTGGTAGATACTTGCCTTTCTCGCTGAAGGTTGTGGGTTCGATTCCCACCCAGGACAGACATTTGTGTGCATGAACATGTCTGTTTGTCCTGAGTTTGGGTGTAATTATCTATATAAGTATGAATTTACAAAAAAAAGTACCAATGTAGTATATCAGTTGTCTGGTTACCACAGAAAAAACCTTGTACACGCTTAATTTGGGATCAGATGGCCGTGAGTAAAAAATGTCCCAGGGTATAAATTGCATAGTTTTAAGTCCGGTACATTAAGTTTTTAAATAGTTTACAAAAACGCAAATTTGAATATTAATAAAAGTTGTTTTGTATATAATTTGTAGTTAATATCGTCATGAGACGACACGATACACAATAAATATTCATGACGGATACATATTACACACATGTATACAAAATACAAACACAGAAAACATTCTAAGTAATACGTTATTGAATTCCCGGGACATTAATACGTAAGATTGGATCAAATTTAGACATTTTACAATAGCTTAATAATTTCAACTTTCTAAACGAAAAGATAATTAAATAATGCATTTCACTAAACCTTATTTTTTATACCTGTACGAAAAATTAGATAATGTAAATTTTATTTTTATAGATACTTGGACTTTGTTAACGTGATGACGTATGATATGAATGGCGCTTGGGATCCAAAAACTGGTCACAATGCTCCTCTTCACAGAAGCGAAGGAGATGAAAATGTTGTCAGAGATCAACTTAACACCGTTGACGTTGCCTTGGAATATTGGCTTGGACAAGGTAAGTAAATTGGATATGCAAGCTTAATATTTAGCACAACATACATTTCCATTATTTTTAAAATATATTACGATTTTTTAAATAAAATGGTGGTATATCATTGACTTTTATAAATGAACCCTGAATATAAAAGCGTAAAATATAATCAGCTCCAGTCAGAACATTGACCCAAGTACTTGAAATTGAGCTTATTCTATATTTCATCATCATGCGTTAGGTTTTATTTATGTATAATAAGAACTCGAGAAACTTTTAAGCAGGTTCCAATCACACTTACTGGTTTGTCTTTTCTATTCTACTCCTGAAACGTCATGCTCTAGAATTATTTGCACAATCGTTTTAAGTATTCACAATCTTACAGGCTGTCCACCGGAGAAGTTGGTATTGGGCTTACCATTTTATGGACACACATTTCAACTAGCAAATGTTCATAACAATGGAGTCGGTGCTTCTGCCAATGGCCCTGGTCTAGCTGGACCCTATACTTCTACTAGTGGAACAATTGGATATAACGAAGTGAACTAATTTTTATTAATTCCTAAAAAACTGATATCTGAAATATCTCAATTGCCACCTATTTCATTTTAATAATAATAAAAAAACAATCATTAATAAATAATGTAAAAATTACTACATACTATAAAAGAAATTCCATCCACAGCGTCTGTCTGTCTGAACGCGATAATCTCAAAAACTACCGAAAAGATGTTAATACGATTTTCATCAATGGACGGAGTGATACTGAGACCGTTTTAGGTATATAATTAAGTAAGCTGATAAGTAAATGAGCTTAAATATGACAATAATTGTTGAAGTTGTCGGTGAAAATCATGCCAGCTGGGAGATTTTCTGGCGTGGGCAACGTAAACAAATCGAGTTATATGTACTAAATTAGATACGTTTTCTGTAGACCCTTTTTCTACCCACGCGAAGCCAGGACGGTTTTATATAAGATTGTGCTTTTAGCAGTTATATGATAAATTTTATATTTAATAATTCACAGTTTTGCCAAAAACTTCGCACAGAATCCTGGGAGCAACGTTATGATAAGTTAGCGAAAGTACCATATGCAGTGCAAGGTCAAAACTGGGTTTCCTATGACGATGCTAATTCTTTAGTAACGAAGGTTGACTATGCTTTACAATTTAACATTAGTGGTGTAATGGTATGGAGTATTGAGACTGATGACTTTCATGGAATCTGCCATACTGAAGATTTTCCTTTATTGAGAGCAATAAACAGAGCTTTAGGAAAAACTGTCGTAACTACAACCACAACAACTGAATCTACTTCAACTACTGCTACTACTACTCCTGTGTATACAACTACTACAGTTGCACCTACTTCTGAATCTACAACTACAAGTCTTACATTTCCTCCAAATTCATCAGGATCTACTACAATGAGCACTACTTCTGCTCCAACTATAGGTACGTTTTATGCTTTACCACACATAGAATTTAGCTTTCAAATATAGTTACGATATTATTTTTAAAGGATTTTCTATTAAATATTTTATGTTTTCAGATCCAACTGAAAATACGTTTGTTTGTGTAGAAGAAGGATATTATGAAAATCCAAAAGATTGTACATCATTCTATGTCTGCATAGGAGGTCTTTACAATAACTTCGAATCAATGCTTATTCAATGTCCGGCGAATCTTTACTGGGATCAGAAGAACAAATACTGCAATTATCCAAATGAAGTTGATTGTAATCTTATTTGAATTAAAAAATAAATGTTGTTTACCAATTTAACGGAAACGTTTTTATTTATGTTTACTAAGATAAATACCTATATATATTTTAGAAGACTATTCTTTTATACAGACGAATCGAGAACCAAGCTGAATGTTATGTAGTACTAATGCTTATAATTATATTTTCGTATTTATTATTAGAGTAATGTCATAAGAAACGATGATTATTTGATTTTATTTGGTTTAAATATTTTGAATACTCGTTCATTTTATTTTAGAGCTCACGTTCTCAATTTTTATAATTAGTTGTTGTTTCGTTAATAATATTCCTTTAATAACAGAATTTAAAACTATTTTATTTACGTTTTATTATTTTTTGTATTCTAATTATGTCAGACTTCACATTTTTCATTTAAATTTAAACAATTTGGGAAGAAATTCGAACACGAATAATGTTCATATATTGTAGATATTTTTTGATTCAAATAAATAAAACATTTGATATTTATTTTCCGTACTCATTCTAATGTTCTTTTATCACACTAACTCTGCGTTTTATTCTAAATTAACTATTACAATTCCGAATTAACGACAAAGTCAGCTAAGCGTTTTGAAATAGCACGTGTCGTTAAATTAGCATAGCTATCTACCGAGCACAGATAAGCTGTACAATTTGAATCGTATATTAGGAACTAAATAAATATATATTTACAAATTTGTAAAATTATGTTCTATAAGTATCTGTAAGAGCCAACTCGGTGTGATTTGACCATTTACTGTACTCATATTAACTATTACATAAAGCTTAAAATTATTTAAAAGTGAATTCATTCATGATATTGATATCTTCAATCAGTGCGTCCTACCTGTAATGACTTACGGTGCCGAAACGTGGACACTTACCGTAGGACTGGTCCACCAATTTAGGGTCGCTCAGCGAGCAATTTAACGCGCGATGCTTGGGGTTTCTCTGGCAGATAGAATCCGAAATGAGGACATCGCCAGAGAACTAAAGTCACCGACATCGCGCTTAGAATTAGCTCGCTGAAGTGGAAGTGGGCTGGTCATGTCTCCAGGCGCATTGATGGCCGATGGAGCCGACACGTGTTGGAGTGGAGACCACGCTTATGCAAACGTAGTGTAGGACGCCCTGTGACAAGATGGGCCGACGATTTAAAAAAGGTGGCAGGTTCGGGATGGATGCGGACTGCCCAAGATCGGGATGGTTGGCGTTCTATGGGGGAGGCTTTCGTCCAGCAGTGGACGGCAAAAGGCTGAAAAAAAAAAATTCTTCATAAGTTTGATTATTTGCATGAATAATAACAGTCGAGTCGTTTTTCGTTATAACTTTTAAGTCAACCCAAAAGTTTTCTTATAATTGTAACTCTGTCACTAATTCTTAGAATTCTAATGTATAAAGTATATTTGGAAGTTAAAACATTCTCTCAAGCTGACGACATTATCGAATATTACTCGGTGGTAACGCTTTGTGCAAACTCTTCTGAGTACTACCGCAAAACAGCAGTACTTAGTCTCGTTTTACTCCAGTTGTAAGGGTGAGTGATACAGATACAGTGTAGCAAGCACGAGGGACATAACATCTTAGATTTCAAAGTTGCTGGCGCATTAGCTATGTAAGCGATGGTTAACATTTCTTACAATGCCAATGTCAATATCCATGTCAATTCCATATGCTCATCCGCCTACCTATACCATAAAAAAACCAACTTTAGGAACTAAAATGTTATATCCCCTGTGGCTATAGTTATACAGGCTCACTTATCTTTAAAGCCTATTTGCCAGTCCACTTCCCTATAAGTCCCGGGCGGTAGTCCACCCACCTATTCTATAAAAAAATGGTTCATCATTATTTGTTTACGTGAGTGCCTAGATGATTGAGCAAGAAAAGTAATGGAACTGAATATGAGCTGAAGGGCCTAGGTTCGCCTATACCTAGACCCGGCATCTTTTACGGGGGGGGGGGAGGTGCAAAAGGTGCGCATAGTGCCGACGCCTCTAAAGTTACCATCGGTTCCGAAATATGTAGTAATAAATAGATAGATGATATAGATCCAACTAAAAAGGACCGACAAGAAACCTATTTAGTACGTAAACTAATTATTAACTAAATTATTATTTATCTTGCATGAAAATTAACGAATGCTAAATTGACGCTTGTCATATCACAATAATAAAACAAGAAAACTATAGAGCATGCGAGAACGGCAAAATTTGTTATCTCCCTGGAAGAGATAACAAATTTTGATAAGGGTTAAAGAAGGACAACATTAAAATCCATTATATAAACTTCAAATGGCAGAAAGAGTACAGATAACAAACATTAAGTTTATATATCCATGCGACATATTATGCATTACAAAGATTTCACAATTAAAATACATTTGTAATGCAACACTATTACATTTATTATTATTTTATATTTATTAAAGTTCCATCAAAAGTTTTGCTGGAATTTCAAACGATATTTTTTCACGAATTCAGATTGTTCAAGACCTCGACCAACGATATCAGGTCAATTCAATGTAAAACTTGTTTATTTGTATTTATTCCTCGACACGTGCGATAAGATAATCTAATCCACTCCCGATACTACTATTTTTTTTTACAATTAATAGGCCAGCGTATGACCGTTGACTTGCCTGATGTTAAGCATCGACACGGTCTAAGCTTTCTTATAGGCAAGCGTGCTACATGCACGCTTGCCTATAAGAAACCTGTTTACTCTGGATTTGAAGACAAGACAAGACAGGCAAAGCATTCCATAGTTTCGCAGTGCGAATGATGAATGTAGATTCAAAGCGCTCCGTACGTAGGCGGGGAATTTCCACTTTGTACCTATGGCGTTTTGGTCGCGTTTGTCTGGCCGTTCGATAATAAAAGGGGGCGGGAGGAATCAGTTCGTGTAATTCCTGAGCACATTCTCCGAAATGTATTTTATGAATATTACAATCAAATTTTCCATCATAATTAATAAATGATAATTCAAAGGTCGGTTGTCTGGGTCGGGTTACCTGTTATCCTGTCATTTAATATCAATCTAAAGCTGATGTAGGAAACTTAATATTCTAACGAGAATGAACATATTTAATTTATATTTACATATAAACTACTTCCATCATTATAAACATGGTGTTTACGCTATAAGGGGTTATATACAGTACTTAATATTCTAAATATGTGCATTTGTTTTATTTCAAAATCACTGTATATAAGTAGATAAATAAAAAAAACAGCAAAACATTATAAAAACCTTTCAGAAATTCTTGAGGTGACGAATATCTTGGGGGCAGGTTTTATATTTACAAATAAAAATTTGTTCCCAAAAAACACTAATAGGTATCTATATTTCACGAATCTTGTAATATTTAGCGATGAAAATAACTTTGGTTTCACATTTTTAGATGCCTGCTATGCAAAAACCCTGAAAATAACAATTTGAACAAACGAAATTATTGAAATTGAACGAAATACAGAAACCGACGTTTATTTTAATGTAAGTTTGAATAAATATTGAGAAGTATATTTTACTTTTGCGTAAATCTATTTTTATACAGGTGACTCTCCAACGACATAAGTAACATTTAACGCTTTTAAGTGTAACGTTGTAAAGCCCTAATGCAAACTACGCGTGGGTTTTTATTATTTTACAATGATTTCGATCTGACTAATTGATCGATTTTTCCTAAACATAAATAATACTCACCGCCTAAAACAAACATATACAACCTTATTAGTATTAGCTACTGTTGCTTGTTATATCATCTATATAATCATCATAGCCGACTTCTTTTGATATTATATACTTTTTGATATTCATTACTAATACTAAAACTTCTAATCTAATGTTTATTTATATTTTAGGAAAGCAGGCGAATTAAAATAATAAAAAATATTAACAAATTGTGATACTCACAACATTAATACAGTGACGTCTATATTACTCCTGCTACTTAACAACATAGATTAGTTATTCTTATATGGTAAGTTATTCGAGTTTATAAAACGATACAAGAAAATTGTCTCTTTTAGTCTGTTTCTAAATTAAAATTACTGCAAAGGTACGTTTATGTGCAGAGTTTATATATTAAATTACTGAATACATATATTAAAGCACACTTTGAGAATTTAAAGCAATATTATTGTCAATTAGTATATATGACAAAAAGGTGATTTTTATCACCGGTTCAAACAGAAGGTAACAAATTTTACAAGCTATTATTTAAACCATCGCTCACATATTCGTCGTAAATTTTACAATTAAATACAAAAATATGCTGATTGCTCGAGTTTGAACATGCAATCTTCACTTCTAATCACTGGACCATATGGGCTTACTCTAATATATTACTTTGTAAAATAACAGATTTAAAAAAGTAGCCATAATTTATAAAATTATTTACTTTATATATATATTATATTCAAACTGTCTTTATTACAGTAAAAACTCTAAGAGTTGTAATAATAATTAGGAAATGTGTCTACGCTGCTTTGTTACGGTTGATATCCGACCGGCAGTTTCTTTAGATCACAAAGAATACCAGCCATTTGTCAATGTTCTTATTGAGGCTGTTAAAGATTTTCCTTATTTTCGTTCATTTCCGCAACCTCAGCGGAATAATAAGGGGAATAAATAACTATGGATTTCATAACTAATCTTGTTAAATTGTGATAAAAAATATGTTTGGATATATAATTACTATTCAATGACTTTTTATTGGTTAAACTGTTCAAAATCGGTTTTTTAGTTCATTTCATTTTGAGTTTGAGATATTTATATAAAAACAATTTAAATTGAGCACATATTTATTATATGTTTATACAAATCAAGTTTAAAAACAGTCACTGCACTAAATATGACCGCGTGGAACGGTAGAATGCTAACAGCATTTTCGGCGCAAAATGAACCAGTCCTGCTGTCGCCAGTGGAGGCAATAAGATGGGGTGGTATGTGTTTTAGAAAAAAAAATGCACTTCTATTTCAAGATCCATTTTGTTTCATCATATATTGTGTTTCAACTGCAAACAGCATAAAATTTAATTTAGAACTACAATTTTCATTTTGTTTTGATTGCCACAAATGATACATAATAATGCTAATCTCTACTTTCGCTTTTAAAAGAACCTCTAAACTTACTATGCAAAACAGTTTTATTATAATCGAATCGTTTTAAAGTGTAACAAAATGCCAGATACAAAACAAAAACTTGCGTTGAAACCCACAGATTAAAAGTTGAAACGTTTTACGACAAAAATAATAAGTGATTTATAAAACTTTCTTATCACTTAGAAGAAGTTCGAATACAAAGCTACAAAATGTTCAAACGATATCAATTGAAAGACAAAAATAACATACAAATAGAATGAGCAACCGGGTCAGGCGGAAACTTGCAGCGGGGGACAATAGCGACGTCACTTCAGTTAATGTATTACTTGTTCTTTTAGCTCGCCTAGCTCACCTAATGCCCTTACTATCGGTCATACTCGGATGATTACATAGAATCGAGATTTTTTTTATAGTATAGGTTGGCAGGCGAGCATATGAGCCACCTAACGGTAAGTGGTCACCAACGCCCATTGACATTGGTATTGTAAGAAATGTTAACCATCGCTTAGATCGCCAATGCGCCACTAACCTTGGGAGCTAAGATGTTATGTCCCTTGTGCCTGTAATTACACTGGCTCACACTACCTTCAAATCAGAACACAACAATAACAAGTACTGCTGTTTTGCGGTCGAATATCTAATGAATGGGTGGTACCCAGACGGGCTTGCACGAAATCCTACCACCAGTAAAAAATATAATATTGTTATTATTCGTCTTAAGTCTTTGATTATACACCAATATACGAGGCATGCCTTTTAAGTTTTGTCGTTTGAAGAAAAAAACACAACTAGAACCTTATAATATTTATTATTGTTTTTCTAAGTATTCACCACGTAGCTTAATACACTTTTCCATTCGCTCAAACCAGTTATCATAACATTTATTCCACTCTAAAGTGGGGGTATTCAAAATGGCTGATTTGAAAGCGTCGACTGCTTCTTCACCGGACTAGAACCTTTGACCACGAAGACTTTTCTTAATTTTAAGAAATATAAAGAAATAGTTAGGGCTTAGATCAGG
This sequence comes from Nymphalis io, assembly GCF_905147045.1. NCBI lineage: Eukaryota > Metazoa > Arthropoda > Insecta > Lepidoptera > Nymphalidae > Nymphalis > Nymphalis io. The sequence goes on along the minus strand of NC_065910.1, from coordinate 4,275,496 downwards.
ACTGTATGGAGGATGGTCAAGAATTTCTACTTTTTCCTGCTTCAAATACTCAATCGTTTGACGAGCGCTGAGTGAGCTTGCATTGTCGTGGTGCAAGATGACGCGTCACTTTGAGTTAGATTTTCGAAGTCTGGCGATGACTTGTGGTAAACAAACTGTGGTATACCACTCTGCGTTAACCGTTCTACGATCTTCAAGTGCAATAGTCGCAACATGGCTGGTTTTTCCAACGAACGTGGCCACCATCTTCTTTGAAGTGCTTCGAGAATTAACAACTTTAGTCGGCTTTGGCTCGTCTTGAAAGACCCAGATTGTAGATTGTTGTATGAAATCAGGGTCGTAGGCATAGATCCAAGATTCGTCATCACTGATGATGTCGTAGACTTGATTTGACTGCCCTCGGTTGAATCTTTGTAGAGTTTTCTTACACCATCTGACGCGGGCCTCCTTGTGATCGTCGGAAAGAAGATGCGGTATCCAACGGCAAACTAGCTTTCTCACACCAAACGCTTCATGCAAGATCTTCTGAAGGGTTGTCCCTGAGATGCCTATTAGAGCCTCTATCTTTCGATACGTCACATGATGATCTTCGAGAATTAGTTGTTTCACAGCAATGATGTTATCTTCAGTGAAGGCGGATTTTGTGCGTCCTTCGCGAGATTTGTCACACACTAGTATGTCCACGCTGGAATTCTAAATACCAGCGTTCGAAAGTCCGCAGACATGGGGCTTCATCACTGAACACAGATGTTAGCTCTTCAAAACACTGAAGCCGTATCAGTCCTCTACTAAAGTTGTATAAAATTATTGCATATTAAAAATATATAAACATTATTGTCTGTGGGAGAGAATAAATAAATTTATAATAATTATTATTATTATATTAATAGCGTTACATTAGCGTATTTCAATTAGCATTACAGATTACAAAATAAAGTTCTATGTTCTCAGGCTCTCGCAAAGCAGCACGACTATTAGACACAGATTAAAATATTAGCTTCACCAATGAATAAACTTTACGTCTACGTGTATTTATTAATCGATTCCGCATAAAGGTAACTTGTTAAAAATCTCAACTGTGAATTCGAGAACGACTAGTAGTAACTGTCCAAACAACTTAATTTTAGGTTTACGAGCGAATCTGGCGGGTGAGCGGACGGCTTAAGAGTAATTATTGCTTGAAAGCCCGGCTATTACCCATTAGAGCGCGTTATGTATTTTAAAGTAAATAGTGCACGGGTATATAGATTTTGTTGCATTGGAAGGCAACGTTGTTGTTATATACTTAAACTTGATTTATTGAATAAATCCACACTTTTATAGTTTATTTTACGGTTATATATTATAAATAGGTTTGAATTCTCAAAATCAAACACTCAAACAAATAAGCTCCTACGAGCAAGTTTCGTCACCATTTTACAAGTTCAAAATAGTTTAAAGATCCGAGAGATTATACAAAGAAGAACTGGCAATAAACTCAAAAGTTATTTTTTTTTATCAATCATTAATAGTAATTACCACTATTATAAATGTGAAAGTGAGTTTTTTTTTCTCTGTTCACTTCACGTCTTAACAGTTACTCAACCCATCATCATTATACTTTGCATACTTACACGTTGTCAGGGGTACAGAAAAGAAGATGCATATCTTACATCTCCCTTACACACGTTAAAGTCGCGGGCGTAAGCTATACAATTAAATTTATATCCGTAACCGTAACAGCCTGTGAATGTCCCACTGCTGGGCTAAAGGCCTCCTCTCCTCTTTTTGAGGAGAAGGTTTGGAGCTTATTCCACCACGCTGCTCCAATGCGGGTTGGTAGAATTCACATGTGGCAGAATTTCAGTGAAATTAGACACATGCAGGTTTCCTCACGATGTTTTCCTTCACCGTAAAGCACGAGATGAATTATAATCACAAAAAAAAAGCCAAGATGGCCCTGTGGTAAGAACGCGTGAATCTTAACCGATGATCGTGGGTTCAAACCCGGGCAAGCACCACTGAATTTTCATGTGCTTAATTTGTGATTTGTGATTAATTTGTGAAATTTATATGTCCTATTTAAAAAAAAAAAACAAAAGAATACGAGCACGAAAATCTTTTATAATTTATATATATAAGATTCTTCTGTACGCGTGCTTGTCACAAACTCCTCCTAAACGGCCTCGACCGATTTGGATGAAATTTTGTTTGTATATTACAATGGGTTCCTAGATGGTTTGAAAATATAATTGGATCTACCGGGTCCAACCAGCAGAGCAGGCTGCTGTCGATATGTCACCAAATGAAATGTCTCTATGGCAGGACAACGTCCACCAGCTCCGCTAGTAATTGTTTTTTTTTTTTAAATAATATGCTTCATTAATAATTATTCATTTACTGGTAAATGAAAATTGTTAAATATACATCCTAACTAATATTACAAGGTTGTTTGTTTCGTTTTAACGCCTTAATTACTCAACCAATCGTCATAAAGTCTTGCATACACGTTGTTAGAAAATAACATAGCCGGCGAAGCCGCGAGCAGGAAATATTTATATATAAAGTTTTTTATTTGTATTTATGGTTTTTCAGAATATATTATTTTTATTTCGATTATTTCGCTTCCTCTTATAAATTGGAGGATCGTAATTGGATTTTATCCTTTCCAAGATATATCCGGTTATAACCGGAACAAGCCGACCTAATAATTTAAATAACATAATCCTTTCGTTTTTCTTTATCAAATCGAATTAATGATTTTAGGATTAAACAAATTTATGTTTATAGAATGAATTAATAATTGGAAGTAACATTTCAAACCACAGACCATTTAAATAGATAGATATCAAAATTTGATATAGAGTTATGAAACTTCAATAGCAGTTTAATATTTACCTACCAATTATGGGTTTAGTTCCTATATATATATATATATATATGTAATTAAACTGCTATATTACCATGTTATGTGTACACATATTTCATTTAAAGTAGGGCTTTGAGCAAGCCCGTTTGCCACGAAATAACAATATGTAGTATATTTGTGTTTCGGTTTGACGCTCGAGTATGCCAATGTAACTGGCCGGTTTGACCAAATACCACCAGGTGGCCCATCTTCCCATCGGTCTACCTATATTATAAAAAAAAACCTTCGAAGCAGTCGTTACGTGCATAACGAATAACAATTATTTGTACTGCTGCGTTCCAGTTTGAATCCTGCAGTGAATGAATCATTTATGACTTTACTTAAGTGACTAGCACAAGAGACGTAACATTTTAAATCTTGACTTTTAATTGGCCTATTAATTAATTTAAATATAATTATATCCTAATAATAATATCCTGGGACATTATTCACACACGGCCATCTGATCCCAAACTAAGCTTGTACTATGGAAACCAGACAACTGATATACTACATATAATACTTTTCTTTTGTAAATATATATTTATACAGATAATTACACCCAGGCTCAGAATAAACAGTCATGTTCATGCACACAAACATCTATCCTGGGTGGGAATCGAACCCACAACCTTCGGCGTGAAAGTATCTACCAACCACGACAACCGGCCCGTCAAATCATATTAAAATATTAAATAAAATATAAATATTTGTTAATTTCACGCAAGGAAGTAATTAGTTTATTATTTTCAATTATGATAATTTGTAAATTGGTAAAAAAGAGTAACTTCAGAGTTTCTTGGTGGTTCTTCTAGTTATAATCTACATTCCGAACCGGCGGTAGTTTTACCTTTCATTTAATATTGTAACTTGACGATATAAAAGTGCTTTTATGATATCATGGAAAGCGGCGCTATATTAAGGATGCTTCAACTATCTATCATCAATTAGTTAACCCATTTGCTCAATTAAAAATATTATACACAGATACATAAATAAAAATACTAAATAGCTTATAAAAATATGATACCATAAAACCACTTTATTAGCAGTTAGTCACATTTTATAAGCTTATAAGCAGCTGTTAAACAAACTAAGCTCACCCAAACGGTTGTATTTAAGTCGTAAATCGCCGGATTAACTCTGCAATTTTCGTACGTAATTGGCCCTCCGCTCTTAATTACTTACCGCATTACTAAAAGGATTCACAGATCTAAATAAAATACAATAATTGAAGATTTAATTTGTCTATATATTCTAATTGGCGAAAGGATTTTTAATCAAAATTCTCGAGCTTAAATGACGCCATACACCTAAAGAAGATGTTATTTATTTATTATTGTTTATTTATATTGGTTAGTTATATTAATTAAGATATGTATGTATGATTTTCAAATGCAAACATCGTAGTAACCTTTAAATAAGACAACACTTAATTTAAGTTCTATTCATTTCCAATAAAAAAAGTTTTCGAATTAAATTTTTTTTTATGGTTTATTTTGATTCAAATGTCATTAAATTTTATTTTTAAAAAAAGTTGAATACATAACATTTTTTTATATGATTTTTATTTATTTAAATAATAATGTTTATACTTACTAATATTTACTGTCTTTCTCGTTATTTTTATCTCCCGCACATTCGGGTACATTTCGTATTTCAGCTTTTCAATTTCTGTGTAAAGAATCAGGAGTGTCTACAACGAAAAACGGGTCGAGCAGAATATTAATCTGCTCATATGCGACAGTATTTTTACTTTTTGATAGACATGCAAAATACGAGATTCCAAGTCCAATTGTCTATGGGGAATCTCGAAGTTGGTTATTTTGCAATATTTCGATCTGACATTATTTCTAAACGGATCGACAAAAAAGAAAATAAACATTAAAAAAGAAAAAAAAAAACAAAAAGTCTTTCACTATCATTTTAAATTTTTTCTTTCTATTGTTTGTTTGTTATATTTAGCACGTTACGATATTATCAATCGCTATTCGTGTCTTAAGGCATATATACTTTAGATTTATTTACATTTAATATTGAACGATAAAATTATACAGTTGGAACAAAGCACAGCCCCTGAAGGTATTCTCTCTCAGACAACTTTTATACTAATTATAAATACAATAATAACAAAAGAACAACTTAACTTTAATAAAATACACTCATAAAATAATATTATCATTTAAATATTATTATATACAGGACTGAAATAAATACAGTTTTTTAAAGTGACAAATTTATTTACATATGAATAACTTTTTTAAAAATAAAGCCTGTACAAATGATGAAAATACCGCGTGAAATGTTGGCAAGAATGCTAGTAACATTTCCCTTTTGAATCGAAATTTCGATCCTTTGAGCGAAAAATGAACCAGCCCTCTTGTCACTATCGAGACGATAAGATGAGGGAGAAGACAACTTACGTGCATTAGTTATATTCAAATATTATTAATTCTATTTGAATACGTATTTAATATTGTCTCTTAATTACTTCCTTAAAAATTATTTTGTATACTCCTTTTTTTTTTAAGTATATAAGCTAGCGCTTGATTGTTATCACACCTGATGGAAAGTGATGATACAGTCTAAGATAGAGCGCGCTTGCCTAGAAGATGCCTATTCACTCTAGACTTGAAGGTACCCATATTGTAGGTGGTGGGAAAAAAGTCCGGTCTGGAGGGTATTCCAGATCTTAGCGGTGCGTATCAGGAACGAGGAAGCAAATCGTTTCGTACGTGTTTTAGATACATCAACTACGTACGGGTACAGATCTTTACGATGCCTCGCAGTTCTGTGGTAAAAAGGTGACGGAGGAACCAAATTAAATAGTTCCTGGGCACACTCTCCGAAATATATTCTGTAGAAAACTGACAGACAGGCAACCTTACGACGGTGTTCCAAGGTCTGGAGTTTTGTGACCAGTGTCTGGTCGCCAATGAGCTTTCTAGCACGACGATCGATTCAGTGGACTGAATCCAAAGCCTCAAGCTGGTACTTAGCAGAGCCGTCCCATAAACTTATATAAACTTCAAATACACTTCAAATACACTAAGCGATATTTATTTCATTCCACCTTTATGTTTCATAACAAGTACCATATATATTTTGTAATCAAAGTTATGTTGAAGACTGTACACTTGAAGCGTCATATATAGCAATAAACGATTTTTATTTGTTATGTTCTAGGCTGCGCGACGAGCAAATGGGACACTGGTACTGTGCTGGTAATTGGTCACCACCATACATTGGTGACGTATTAGTATTAGTGAGATAAGATATCTTAGATAAAGAATGGTTATTATTTCTACCTCACCAATGCGCCACCAACCTTGGGAATTGAGATGTTATATCCCTTGTGCCTGTAGTTACAATGGTTCACCCACCCTTCAAGCAGGAACACAACAATACTAAGTATTGCATAGCGGCAGAATGTCTGGTGAGTAGGTGGTACCCATCCAGACGGGCCTGCACAAAGCCCTACCACCGGGTAAACGAATCTTAGATATGACTACGACAGGTTGCAAGGTCCATTTATTTGCCATTGTTACTGTTGAGATCATTATGCTCTAAATTAGATATTTAATTTTATCATAATTTTGCCGCCAATTAACTCGATATTTATATTTTTCCAACAATCATTTTGTTTATACATCAATCAATCAAATCAATAGCCAATCGTTGTCTACTGCTGAACATAGGCCTCTCCCAAGGTGCGCCAAAGCTCCCTGTCCTCCACTTTCCGCATCCAGTTGGTGCCCGCCACCTTCTTAAGGTCGTCGGTCCACCTGGCTGGAGGGCGCCCTACGCTGCGCTTGCCGATTCGCGGTCTCCACTCTAGGACTCGTCTGCTCCAACGGCCATCGGTCCTACGACATACGTGACCTGCCCACTGCCAGTTCAGCCTGCTAATTTTGCAAGCTATGTCGGTGACTCCGGTTTTTTTCCGGATAATCTCATTTCTGATCTTATCCTTCAAAGATACTCCGAGCATAGCTCGCTCCATAGCACGCTGAGCGATTTATTGTTTATAAATCTTGTATGAAAATAAACGAATACTGAATCTCAGTTCATCAAAGTTCTTTATCGTCTTGTTAACTGAGCTTAAGCTTTATATACCGCTGTCCGCTTTATATAACCTTTAACACACGACATTACTCTTAACTAACATATAAAGACATACCTATACTTACTTACAACGCATATTTGTATTTCTTATATTCAAAATCAAAATATTGTACAATAAGTCTTATTAAAGCAATTTGAAAATAATTATTATATATAAATATATACTGTTGCGCTATTCATTTTGAGGGGTTTTTAGCCTTAAAACGCGAAGCTTGCTAGTCGGCTTGGTGAGTCTTCCTGTCACGTTGGCCTGTTCCTCCAGCCAGCTCCTTCTACGAAGAGAGAAGCTGGTGAGCAGCAGTTATCAGGAGGGATCACTGGGAGGTGTGACTGGGAATTGAGTTTCTAAAGGCAAACCGGCGTAAAATACTGATACTGAAACACTCAGCAACGCTATCTCCGACCAGTTCGCCGTCAGAAGCCCGATGGTCAGATGATATTAGGAAAATGAAACGCATCTAAGCATCTTAAGCTAACAACAGTTCGAAATTTAGTATGTAATAATAATGTCCTCCAGACCGATTTCGGCTACGGCGGCCAATCTCAAGAGAGATATATAGCCAACTACGCAGGAGATATTATAATGCACAAGTGTGTGCGCAAACACAGGCGCACTCTCTATTCCCTAACTCTCATAATCCGATGGGACGGCAATCCGACACGACCGGAAAGAGTTCAGGCGCAGGACCAACGGCTTTACGTGTTTTCCGAGGCACGGGAGTGTACACACTTCCAACTTCCACACTCCGGGCTGCTACTGAGAATTTTCTGACAGAAAAACCCAATAACTTTTTATTGGCCCGACCTGAGAATTGAACCCAGGACCTCCGGGTCTGCGGCCTTATATCAAGCCACTAGACCAACGAGGCAGTCAAATCTAAAATTGTAGCTACTCTTTTTTACTAATTTACATGTGAATGCAATTTAATAAAATTATTTATCTTGCATTAACGCTTCCCTAATTCACAATAACACAACAAACATATGACAATAAAAGGTAAAATTTACAATAGAAAAGATAAATAGTGTATTTGAATAGTAATTGAACCACAATACCGGACCGCAATAATAATATACGTTTAGAAATAAATTTCGGTGTTGTATGAGCTATAACGTATTCGTGTATAAATTGAAATTTCTATTCATGCACAAACCTACCTGTGATTAATGATAGCATTTATCAATTGTTTACGATACCAATACAAGCGCTTTGTGTGAAGCGTCAGAAATACCTAAACAAGCTATGAACCGGACCTTAGGAATCATTTTGAGATATAATTAATAATCACATTAACTGGTGGTAGAGCTTTGTGCAAGCTCGTCTGGGTAGGTACCGCCCACTCATCAGATATTCTACCGCAAAACAGCAGTACTTGGAATTGTTGTGTTCCGGTTTGAAGGGTGAGTGAGCCAGTGTAATTACAGGCACAAGGAACATAACAATTTAATTTCCAAGGTTGGTCGCGCACTGGCGATGTAAGCGATGGTTAACATTTCTTATAATGGGCGTTGGTGACTACTTACCATCAGGTGGCCCATATGCTCGTACGCCTACCTATAATATAAAAAAAACATTTTGAAATGAATGAGATGATTGTGTAAATATAAGGAATCAGCTTTATAGTTCTAGATTATAAGGCCGCAAAGTTCTTAGGTTTTAAGCCAGACAATGTGGCCTTCAATCAATGAATAAATATAAAATAAAAATATGTACTGTCAAACTGCAATAATTAATATTCTTGTGTTTTAGTTTAAAGGATGGATAAACCAGCTTAACTCCATGGTGGCGCATTGACAATGTCAGGATCGATCAATATTTATTACAGCGCCAACGTCTATAGGCGGTGGTGACCACTTACCGTCTGGTGGTAGTACCGTACCATTCGCCAGACAGCCTAACTATATTTTCATTTAATAAAAATACAGAAATTACCAAAAATATTGACTTTGAAAATGTCAACCTATACAATTCCTATCATGTAATAAAGAGCTTTTGTATTCGAGAAAATAAAAAAGCCTCTTTAAGCACCTGTAATGAATACTACCTTTTAAATACATAGACTACTTTTAAATAAAACCAATGATGTCATGCCAATTTAAGGTCAAATTAATTTATTTATCTATACTCGCCCTACCTTTGGAATAGACTATTGAACATAAGATAGTGGAATAGATTAAAGAAATAAATCAAGTAAAAACATGTTTTTATAAATCATATTCAATTGAAAAAAAGGTTTAATAATGATTTGAATATATTATGATACAATATTACTTTCTAAGAAATTGAACGTTGGTACGTTCAAAATTAAGGTCAAAGAATAATATAGGTGAAGCTCGTAGAATAAACAAGTGAAATGTTTACGTGTGCAAGTGGTAGACATATATATTTACGAGTTTAGTTGTGTGGGTAGAGTTACCAGTGTATGAAATATACTCCGAAACATTAAAAATTTATGGGTTTCATTTTTTTTTCAGAGGAATGATTTTTTTTCAAATAATTTAAATGAATGAAACAAAATAAATATTTACATTTCACAATGTTTTCAAATCTTTTAAATAAAAAAATCTTGTTTACTAGTATTAGTCTGATCCTTCAATATGTTCTGTAATATTTTGGTAATATTGATTTTTCTCTGCGAAATGTAATTTTATCCACAAATACCATTACACACATTTTAAGATACAAATTTTGACAATATTCAAACCAATTTCTTCCATACAGCAGGTACTTTTTGGAAATAAATCATCAATTTTTTACCCACAAAAACGATTTGTGAAAAATGTAAGCACAGTATAACAACACAAAATCTCGTTCGAGTATACAACTCGAATTTGTGTTATAAAATATTCACAAATTAGTAAGAAATGTATTCTAGTTCTAATTAGCTTTGAAATCAAGTATCCTATTTGTGATGCGATGGCAGTTATGTTTTTATATATCTACATCACAGTCTGACATATTATTTTTGTAGTTCAAGTAGACGTAAGGTCCCTATATCGAACACTGCGGGCGGAATAATTTACTTTGATATTTTCATTAGTTTAGCTGACTTCATCTATAATAGTTTTATATTTAAAATAATCGTGGTAGGGCTTCCTGCAAGGCCGTCTGTGTAAGTACAACCCACTCATCATATATTCTACCACCCAAAAACAATGCTTATTGTTATATTCCAGTTGAAAGAGTGTGAGGCAGTAGTTAAAGATATTAAAAATCTTCGCTTCCAAGGTGGTGGTGTATTGTCGATATAAGGAATGGTTAATATTTCTGTATTCGTCTATTATGGTTATATATGGGCAGTAATTACTTACTATTAAATGGCCCGTTTGCTTATCTACCTACTTATTTTATAAATCCGTCATGCTCGCTCTACGACACCGTTCTTTACTGCCGTATGCTGTGTCTGTGTATATGTGTGAGAGTGAATGTGTGTGTGTGGCACGTATGTAACTACTAGATTTTCTTGTTTTGTTACTTTTTTTCATCGTTTTTGGATAGATTTATTAAATGTACAGACACACGGCTTCTACTACTGTATCTTTTTTCTTTTTTTATAGAATAGGAAGGTGGACGAGCATATGGGCCACCTGATGGTAAGTGGTCACCAAACGCCCTTAGACATTGGCATTGTAAGAAATGTCAACCATCGCTTATAGCCAATGTACCATCAACCTTGGGAACTAAGATTTTATGTCCCTTGTGCCTGTAACTACACTGTAATTTGTATTAAGTACGACGAATTTTAATTATCTTTAGATAAAGATAGCTTTTTTTCATTATCATCCGATTTCAACGATACAAAGTCTAAATATTACTCCAAGCTAATTTTAATCTACCTGTTAAAACCCCAAGAAAATTAGTTCAGTAGTTTTGGAGACTAGCATGTATATCGCATACACTCATTTTTTTATAAAAACTCATTAATATTATAGATAATGCCGTATAGATATACCTCGTTGCTATATAATATTTCAATAATAAGAGAAATATATTTTATATCTACATATTCATGTATTGGTTTTCTTTAATTTTTATTTTTTCGTTTCGTCGCCGTCTCATGACGGTATATTATTTTTGATTTACTAACAATAAATGTTATTATTACACAGCTATTAAATTAGTTGTAAACACAGATTAAATTATATTCTTCATTTGGTGTATATAAAAGTCATCATAATTAAAAAAAAAATTTTCCAATATTTTCTCTGTGACCATCATCGGCACTGGTCCTTGCCGATTCAACCACCGTCATCTTTCATTTATTAAAACATAAAAATCTGTCCAAATAACGTAAAATAGGACTTGGAATATATAAGACATCTGGTTCCCTCTTATTATTCTGGCAGGAAGGACGAGCGGATTGCCTGAGGGCCCTCAAATATTTTACGAGAGATATATTATGCTGCAGTGTCACTAAACAATATACTGTCTACATTCATACCGAGCAAAGAGGCTTTATACGTTTTTTTTTAAATATAATTTATATTAAAATGAACGCTATTTATTTTCATAGAAAAAATAATCTAGTTATATTTTATAAGATATCAAAGTACTACTTTCATTATAACACACGATTCCTCCCTCGACTTATTGAAGGATTAGTTGTAATTGGATGATACAGAGAATATATTATTAACTATTACTTTATCAAGAGATAATCGAATTCGAGATTGGATTATGCTTCGAGATTAATTGTTATTTTAGAAGAGCGAGCGAAGATTTAATTCATTGTCTTGTCTGTACATTGTCTAATCGTACTTATAATTATATTTGTCAAACCTATACAAGCTGTATCTTATTTTTTTATAATGCTACTATTTTTTTAATTCAAAGTAGAAAGGTAGACGGGCAAGAGGGCTCTGTAAGGTGTATATATACCTTTCCTTTCAAGGTCAATGTGCGGTCAACCATGGGATCTATGACTTTATATAAATTAAAGAGGCTCACTGATCTTTAAACTGAGAGCACGATAATATAAGATATTATAACAAAGTTTAAAATAGATGTTTAGTACCTACATAGATAAAAAAAAATGTTGCTGGGGCTTTGTGCAAGCCCGTCTGGGTAGGAACCACACGTCACATATTCTACCGACAAACAGCAATACTTTGTAACTACAGGCACAAACGGCAGTACATCTTACTTCCTAAGATTGGTAGCGCATTAATATAAGGAATAGTTAAAATCCCTTACAGTGCCGATGTATCTGGGCAACTGTAGTAAAAAAAGAACTTCTGACTTGCTTGGACGAAACTTGGACGAAATTTAAAAACAGTGCAGTTTAATGAAAATGATGATACCGAGCACAAGATGAATTATAAACACAAATAAAGCAACTATAAACGATTTGGTGCTTCCCGAGTTTGAACCCTTACTCTTATTAATAGCTAAGTCTATCATCTTATAAGAAAATAAAATTTAAATTTAAAATGTAATTTCTTCAGCGAAAGTACGATAAATTAATTTTATAGATCTGTTTTGAAAATATAGTATTTAATATGAACTAGAAATCTCAATAACGTTAAACCTCCGATACTCTAAATAAAACTAAAATAGAATGGACTATTTCCAGTTTGCCGCGTTCGAACTGACAGGCGCAAATAAAATAACGATTGTGTCACATGTCGCGCGGACATAACCGAATCCAGATAGAACCGGATAAAACAGGATAAAAACAGTACAGAGCGGTTTGTTGTTAAAGTTTTGTTCTCAGTAATTTGAAATATGCACCTTAGGAAAAAAAATATAATGTAACACTAAGACGTAAATATTGCACTTTACATTGTGCTTTGTTAATTTAAAAAAACACATAATAATAATATCCTGGGACATTATTCACACACTGCCATCTGATCCCAAACTAAGCAGAGCTTGTATGTACTATGGAAACCAGACAACTGATATTTTACATATACTACTTTTCTTTCGTAAATAGATACGTATATAGATAATTACACCCAGACTTAGGCTCACAAATGTCTGTCCTGGGTAGGAGTCGAACCCACAATCTTCAACGTAAAAGGCAAGTATCTACCAACTACGCCAACCGGCCAGTCAATACACATGAATATTATTTGTGTTTATTAAAATCAAACAATTATTATATTAATGTTATATTAAAAACTTAGTTACTTACAAGCACACTAAATAACCTGAAATAGTACTTAGATATAGAAATAAACAATAAAAATAATCCATAATAACATAGTAATTGACAAAGAAACACATTCTTAAAGTAAAGTGACGTTAAAAATCTCAATAAAACCGACAAATTACGGTCTACATGTCGTATGCCTCCAATGCACTCCTCGTATTACCAAATCTGGTCAAATCTTACAATTCACACAGGAAGCGACATGCTACCACAATATATTCCGATATTCCGGGAAAATATTGGAAAATGTTTGCCTCTCGGGCCGATTGATTTGATTTGTACACCTCCAGAATGGCTGCCTCCCTAGTTATGTGAATCAGTCGCCTCTTGAAAAATAAATACGAATACATATATTTCGGTGCAAGCAAATTTTGTGTTGTTTATTTTTGCAGACTTGAATAATGTTATTTATACATTCGTCACCGGAAGTTAAAATAAAAAAAAAGCGTAAAAAAACAAATACTGACATTTTCAAGGAATCTGATTGCTTTCTGATTCTGATTCAAGCAATGCTGATTATTGTAAGCATACCAATACTTTTCGGAAAAATAGTAATAATAAAACCCCAGGCATCATTTTACCGTGGTGAATGGTGGTTTAATTAAATTTGGAGTCATTTGCTAATTAACCTTCATCTAAATCAATTTCAATCTTGCATTTCAATCAAACTTTCCATATCTATCTTCATCTGATACTTTACAGTTCGTTACATACATTAGAATATTCATATCCTATTTCAATGCCAACAGCTATTGCGTGGTAAGCAATCGCCATCAATCCAGCCCCCAAAACATTTTGATCTATCTCAATATTCCCTTATCTACTAAACCTCTTGCACACTTACAAAAAGCAGTTATAGTTACCACATGTCTCATTTGTAAGTTCTCACATAGCTAAGTATGAATACTGATAAAAAATTGTACGTCCAGCACCGTACACTTAATGGAAATGAAACTTTTTTAACATAACTTTCTCTCTCTCTCTCTCTATACGTCACATCTTTCTTTCTTCTTACTCATATAACATAAATGTGCCTTAACGTGACGCTTAAAATTTTATCTGCCATCTCTAAACTTCAAAATAAGCTATTTTAATATTTTTATAGAATTAAAAATTAAATTAAAAACAATAAGAAACTCCTACAGAAGTGAAATGGCACCGAAATTTATATTAAAACGAAACGACTCCGCCGTTATTATTCATGCAAATGTTCAAACTTTGGAAGAGTTTGTGTGACAAGGTGAAACGATGGAGTAACTTTGGAGTCCGTATTATTTTACAGGATTCAAAAACAGTTTAATGTAAAGTCAAATCTACATAATGAGAAAGGATATTTTAACTAACTTGTTTGTTAAAATAATTTATGGCATGTATTCCATTTTTGGACTTATATTTGAATTATATTCGATATAATAAAATAGCTCCATTGGCCTTCTTATTAAAATGTTTTATATGAAACAATTTGGTGTATTTCACAAACCCTTGAATAAATTTAAACTTTTTTTTTGTTCATCTATATCACGATAACAGTAACAATAACAGCCTGTAAATGTCCCACTGCTGGGCTAAGACCTCCTCTCAATTTTTGAGGAGAAGGTATGGAGCTTATTCAACCACGCTGCTCCAATGCGTGTTGGTGGAATACTCATGTGGCAGAATTTCATTGAAATTCGACACATGCAGGTTTCCTCACGATGTTTTCCTTCACCGTCAAGCACGAGATGAATTATAATAACAAATTAAGGCCATGAAAATTCAGTAGTAAACTAAGTTTTTATATATATTAATCAATTTATTATTTTTATTTAATTATTATAAATTGTTTCAATAACCATCAATTTTAATGTTTCCTGTTTGCTGGGCGTCTCGTTTTGACCCCATTTTTACTATTAGATACGTTTGCTCGGAGCTCAGTGTATGTCATAAAGAAAAATGAAAAATAAATATAAGAGATCAGGGCTCAGCGCTTGCTAGTATTTTTTTCCATTATTTCAATGAAATTTCATTGAAATTATGCCACATGTGTATTCTACCAACCAGCATTGGAGCAGCGTGGTGGAATAAGCTCCAAACCTTCTTCTTAAAAGGGAGAAGAGGCCTTAACCCAGCAGTGGGACATTAACAGGCTGTTACTGTTAGTTTACTATAATAATGTATAACAATGAAGTACATATATCAGTTATCTATATTCATTATTATTATTATAAAAAAATATGTCCAATATTTATATACTTACTATAAATGTTGGTTAACTAATTAGGAAACAGTTTATGACAAAGTTCTTGAAGCTGCTTACATAGATACTAAATAAAATAACAGACTTGGCTTAACTTGAGATCTTTAAACTTTTTCTTGTGGAAATACTGCGTTGCGAGACTTGTATTTTTTTATGTTTAATTTTTTTATGGAATAAAATATACGTGCCATACAAACACAAGGGAATTAGGAGCGGTGGTAGAGAGTGAGCATTACGGTATAAGAAAGCGTTATTCCGTTAATCGTCACGGCATACAAGTCGTTTTCAACCCTAATTAGCGTCAATAGTAATTAACAAAATATTCAAGTTTTTACTTGTATATATTACGGATATAGCATTAAGTTCACTAACGCGAACGTCAAATTATATAATATGTAAATATGTTCCAATCTCCAATTCGCACAATGCAGCTTATCAGTGCTCCGTAGATAGCAATGCTAATATTACAACAC
The DNA here is from genome assembly GCF_905147045.1 of Nymphalis io. Classification (NCBI taxonomy): domain Eukaryota; kingdom Metazoa; phylum Arthropoda; class Insecta; order Lepidoptera; family Nymphalidae; genus Nymphalis; species Nymphalis io. The sequence continues at coordinate 4,259,620 of NC_065910.1, read as the reverse complement.
GTGTTATTTCAAAACGCTTAGCGAACTTTGCTTACGTATTTAACTTTTACAGCTTTTTAAATTCAAATTATATGCAAATCGTGCAATTAAAATACAGACAAGCAACTAAAATATAACGAAGAATTTTATTTAATCTATTTTTATTATAGTAGTTAGCACTTGTTAATTATGTAAAATATATAATGAGAGTGCTATATATGATAATTAAGGTATGAAGGAGATTGATAGCAATTTCGTTTTTAAATAATAAATCTTTTTGTAATGATTTAACTCCACTGTAGATTTTTGTTTGACGTCAAACATAACATTTGCACTTTATTCCTTTGCTTCGAAATTCAAAAATATGACTTATTATACAATTACATTACCAGTCTTGCGTGTGTGCGTTCAAACCGAACAACATTAGTTAAATTGGCAACACTGACTAACTATTATCTATAATTTAAGTATGTTAAGCCTATGTTAATATAATTATTACAATCTAAGTCATTAATTACCGAAATAAAATTAAACCGAAAAAAGCCTATATCAATTGTATGTGTAAAAACGTGGGTTGCTTGTTGGTAGTTATATGTAAAAGTCTTTTGGGCAGGTACCATCCACTCATCTGTTATTCCACAGCAAAACAGTAACATTTACTATTTTTATATTCCGGTTTGAAGAGTGAGTGAACTAGTGTAGTTCCAAAGATTGGTTACATTGGCGATGTAAGGAATGATTAATATTTCTTACAGCCAATTCCTATAGGCGGTTGTGACTTACCGTAAGATGACCCATTTGACAGTCCACCTTTTTTTTTAACGCTGGAAAAACACTTTACGCTTTTCCCCCACGGGAACAGTGGGGGGGTATGTGGGGCTCGCCAGTATTCAAGGCACCGAGTGCGCCCCGAACATCAGAATACCCACTAAAAAACCAGCTGTACCCTTTCCGTCCTAACGAGGAGCGCCACGGGGTCGCTTTCACGTGCTACCGTGACGCTTCGACAGTTCACCTATCTAACCTAAAAAAGCACGCAAGCAGCACGTGCATATATAATAAGCTAGTACTATCCCATGTCTTTGCGTAACATTGTTATATCTGATTATCTCATTTGGCGAAGACTGCGGTAATAACTTAGAGTCGCTCTAAACTTCCTGCAGCTAAAACTGAGTTTCTCAAACTTCACGCTACGATTCCCAAAGAGAGACTAGTGAATAAAATTCAATGATAACATTTAACTTTATAAACACGTTTGATGTGAAATTGCAAAATATAAGTTCCATGGGAAAAGTGCAGTTGTATAATTGAAATTAACATTTTGTTTACAAGTTCCAAACATGCTCAGAGTTATGAGTTTGTTTTTATTTTGTTACGTGCTTCAGAAGTTTTAACAAATATGATTTAATCCTTAACAGTATTTATACTATTATATTCAAAATTGTGTAAAATAATCAATTAAACATTATTTAATCAAAACTATTACGACAATGAGCCGTAATGGCCCAATTGTGTACCCATAATACGTGATTCTCAAGCGATGATTGCATTTTAAATACTGAAAAGCGCTACTGAATTTTAATATATATTATTTTTTTCAAATTAGCTGCTAAGTCAACAACGAAAACGTTAGGAAACCTGCATGTATCTTACGAAAATCTATACCTATTGGATGTGGAATGAGTTCCAAGCATCATCCTCAAGATGAGTTCTTTGCCCAGCAGTGGGGTATTTACAGGCTGTTACTCTTACCATAACATAAAATATTTTTAATACAGAGAAACGAATAGTTTTATTTGGTAAGTTCGACTTTAGTTTTATTTCAAGCCTGCGAATATTATTTCTAGTAATGACCAAGTTAACAAAATTTGACATGCATGTATTTTTTTAATACAAAATATTTGATATCGGAACAATATGAATTTGCAAAGAAATATCTGTTGACAGGATGCCATTTTTTTTAATTCAAATTAAAATTCATGATGTAATTAAATTCTTCAAAAAGTCAAGTGGATTTATTAAGAAGCTTTGAAACCAGTGCCTCTCACCTATCCAAGTGGAGGCAAGTACTTCATAAATTTCCATTAAATCGTAGAAATACTACATTTGATATATTGTTCTTACGTTTCGTATTTTCAGCACTTATTCCTATTCCATTGGCTAATTATTTTCATAAAACACTATAATAAGTAATGTATGAGATTAGGGTATAATTCGATTATTCATTATACCACGCTCTTATTATAATTATGAACTTTTTAAATATAATAATCATGTTTACGAATTTAACGACTTAATATGCTTTGATAAGTGACGCACACACACACACGCACACACACAAACACGCGCGCGCACACACGCACACAAGGAAACATTCATTAAGTATACTACCAAAAAACAGCAATACTTAGTATATTTGTATTCCAGTTTGAAGGGTGAGTGAGTGCAACGATGGGAACAAGAAACGTAATAGCTACTAAAGCACTAATCATGGCAACTATCCCAAGGTTGGTGGCTTATTGGTGACGTAAGGTATGGTTGATATTTCTTACATTGCCAATGTATATGAGTAGTGGTAATACTTTCCTGTTTAAATAACTATTTAAAAAGGGAATTTCCACACTCGGAGACATACAATATATGAAATTATACAAAGAATATTTATAAGACAATCTTTATTTTATCTATAATGCAATTTTGAAAAAAGAAATATATACAGACATACCAATATACTAAATATTATTATACAATAAATATACATTAGCCACACGGCAATTAGCTAAATAAGTATAATAACTATCAGCTTCATTATGCTTTAGCGCAGCTATTTAAATAGCTAAAACACATCCTAAATAATAGTTTGTGATATGGTTGGAACTAAATATTAGGTTCGTAATTATATATAATTAGCTCGCGACTCGACAATGTGTGGTCACGATTACGGCTTAATCACAATTTGTAAATATATAATATATGTAAAAATTGTTTCAAAACAAACTTTAATTTTAACGACAATTTTAAATAAACTCAAGTTTTAAAATTATAATAGTACTATATAATTTATTTTTATATAACAATATTCACAGACAAAACGTTCCTTATATATATTTATATCAATTACAATGCATAAGACACAATGACGAGCCGGTTGGCGTGGTTGGTAGAACACTTGCCTTTCACGCCGAAGGTTGTGGGTTCGATTCCCACCCAGGACCGACATTTGTGTGCATGAACACGTCTGTTTGTCCTGAGTCTGGGTGTGATTATCTATATAAGTATGTATTTATAAAAAAAAAAAGTAGTATATGTAATATATCAGTTGTCTGGTTTCCATAGCACAAGCTTTGTACAAGCTTAATTTGGGATCAGATGGCCGTGTGTGAAAAATGTCCCAGGATATTATTATTATAAGAATTATTAACATTAAATCCTTAAATGTATACAAATAAAAATTAAATACAACTACTGTACAAATCATGACAACGTGGAATGGTGTTAAAAATGCTATGCTAATGCTAATATAACTATTACTTCCTCATCACATCGCTAAAAAGATAAGAAATTTTGCTATATAACTTTCTTAAGTTACTCGATCGTATGTGTATATAAATAACCTAACAGATGTTAAGCTGTATAAATCTTGAGTGTCAAGTTTGAATGTGCTGTAACTTCATCTAACGCCATCTAACGGCTAATAATGGTGGACGCGCAGATACGCCACCTGATGGACACCCTAATGAGCCACCAACCTTGGGAACTAAGATGTAATGTCGCTTGAGCCTCTTGTTACACTGACTCACTCACCCTTCTAACTGGAACACAACAGTACTAAGTATTTCTGTTTGGCGTTACAATATGTCATTTGCTGGTGGTATCCAGATGAGCTTGCACAAAGCCCTACTATCAAGTAGATGTAATAAAACTACCCCATAAAAAATACTTGTAAATAAAATTTCATGACATGAGTAAAAAGGAAGCAGAGACGGCCTAGTGGTTAGAACGCGTGAATCTTAACCATGATCGTCGGTTCAAACCGGGCAAGCACCACTGAATTTTATGTGCTTAATTTGTTTTTATAATTCATCCGTCCTTAACGGTAAATCGTGAGGAAATCTGCAGGTGTCTAATTTCACTGAAATTCTGCTACATGTGTATTCCAACTCTAACTGGAGCAGCGTGTGGAATAAGCTCCAAACCTTCTCCTCAGAAAGAACAGAAGGCCTTAGCCCAGCAGTGGGACATTCAAAGATTCTTACTTACTTACTATGAGTAAAATTGTGTAGATTAATGTCTATTTATCCCAAACAGTTACATGAACACCCATTTTTATGTATATAAAGGTAAATAACCGATATGTTAATATATGAGCATCACATCTGTTATCGAAAACATTTTAAAATGAACAAAACAATTTACACAATACAATTTGCTTAAAAACAAAATGATCTTATTTTTGTATCATTTCAAGGGTTTTTTCAACAAAGCGGTTTTATACATAACACATCTATTTAGCCTTTTATATTCGTATTCAACGATAACACAATAAAAATGGCGTCAAAACATTTTTACTTCGTTGTAAATATCCCTCTGAGCTTAATATTCGTCTCATAAGAGACAAGAGAATGAGACGTAGAATGTATGATATCTGTATAAGCAAAGATATATTATTAATAGAAATGTCACGGCTTATCTTTATTACAAAAACAGAACATTTTTAAAAACAATATTGATTTATTCAATCGGTAATAGTAAAATAAAACTATCATCAAATAATTGAATTTCAAAATAATATAATTGTTTTAATTGAAGACATGAATATTATGTTTACATGTAATTCTTGTCTATTCTAAAGTAACACAGGTGAACATCTTACTGCTGGGCTAATGCCTCATTTCCCTTTGCGGTGACGGTTTATATATACATTGTACACACACTCGTGTATCGTATGTAGTTCACTCGTGTGTATTTCTTATTCAAATACATGGAACACTTAACACAAGCAACTTGCATATTGCTAATAAGACTTTTTGAAGTAATAACTCACTCCTTCTTGTTTTACCTCTGGATTTCGCGATCTCCCACGCAACTATAGCAACGAGGCAGCCTAAAATTACAATCATAGACAATTAAGCAAAGCTGACTCTGGTCATTATTAAATCGTAAGTAAGCTCATGACGTATCTATTTAAACTTATCCGAACAATTCCTTGGCAGTATACGAACAAAATGCGGTTAATCAAAACCCTGATGGTGAGTTCTTATTGTTATTAATATCGACGTCTCTCGGGCCTTCATACATTGTCGTGTTCCCTCTCCTAGCGTAAACAATGGAATGGGTTAGTACCGTTATTTATATCAAACCTCTTGCAAAACATTCTAAAGAAAAAATATTTTTATTAATGTGCAAGATAAAATGAAAATTAATTAAATTAAAAGTAAAAAAAAAAAAAACTTTTTTAAAACAAGCTTGTATTTAAATGCTCTATAAATAATAAAATAAACCTTTAAAAGTTTTTCTATCAACTTATAACGTAAAATTTATATATGATATAAATTTTAAAAATTCTCTCACCAGCAGAAAGCTTTATTCGTCAGCGTATATAGCATGTATTCGTCAAAAATATTAAAGATTATCAAAAATTATTGTAACCGAAGGTATCAAAAAATTTCCTATAAAATATCCACTAAGATAACTCGGTCGAAGTCAGGACGGGCCGCAGCCTGATAGTTAAGTATAAAGTTACAGGAATGTGTAATTTTTCTATTATAAGATGGAGAAAGGATACGATATGTGCCTGTTTTTCGGTTTTCTACAGAATATATTTCGGAGAGTGTGCCCAGGAACTATTTAATTTGGTTCCTCCGTCACCTTTTTACCACAGAACTGCGAGGCACCGTAAATATCTGTACCCGTACGTAGTTGATGTATCTAAAACACGTACGAAACGATTTGCTTCCTCGTTTCTGATACGCACCGCTAAGATCTGGAATACCCTCCCGACCTACGTTTTTCCCACCACCTACAATATGGGTACCTTCAAGTCTAGAGTGAATAGGCATCTTCTAGGCAAGCGCGCCATCTTAGACTGTATCATCACTTTCCATCAGGTGTGATAACAGTCAAGCGCTAGCTTATATATTTTAAAAAAAATGTGTTATTTTTCTTAATTTTTAAATAAATCCTTAGTTAATAAGTATGAAAGATAAGAATGTGCTCAGACCGTCTCAACTCGACTACATTGTCAGACAAAGTTGTATCTTAAAAATTATGTAATAAACATAATTTTATAGCCTGTTTTATATCATGTTTGATTTATTACGTCAACTTGAAAACAAATACAACATGCTTCTTTTTAATAAAACGCGCCCTAGACTTAAATTTGGAAATTATTATTATCAGAATACCATTAGTAATAAAATAACCCTTTAAATAGGTGATTTTAATTCAATTCGTTACGCGCACGTTCTACTAGGAATAATAACTCAAACAGACGACGATAACAAAGTTTGTTACACAAATGCACGTCAATTATTCAGCGCAATTTGTCCTACACTCGTATTCAGTATTCAAAACGTAAAAACGATTTTCGAGAACAGTTAATTTCAACCGTTCGAATTATCGAATCTAATCCACGGATGATTCCCGCCCAAATGTCCGTCGAGGATTCGCACCGTTTGGGTAAAAACTGGATATTTTATGTGATATATACGTGCTGGAAGGGATTTTTTTAAAAATAAGAGGTGTCAAAATGACAATATGCTATCTTTTTAAGATTTTCAGGTCAATTTCTTAAAAGGAATTCCTTGTAAACCTCCTAGAAAAGAGCCTACTCAATAATTTTTAGGAATGCGACACTTTTTCTTTATGCATTTGAACATGCATTCATTATGTCATCACTCTGCCATCTCGATCTGTAACTAATATAACTTTCCGAATAACTAATACAAATTACATCTTTTTAAAATGAGAAAAAAATCTTTAGAAATAAGAACTTCAGATATCATGCGCGTCGTTTTATTAAAACATTATATATATATATATATATATGATCTGTCTATAAACAAAAGCTGTCGCGAACAATTTCGTAATTAATACTCGTTTTCACTGTTTATATTTCACTCCAGCTATCAATATAACTAGAGCAATTAGTATTCAATAAATGTATTTGGCCATGGAACCGTACCTTTCAGGTAAACTTCATTATTTCTTTAGATTAAATCCGTTTGTTGGAAGGCGTTAGATTTCCCTCGGGCACTGCAGACGTTTATTAGCAGAATACAACAATGACTTATCATTCGTGGCTATCAGCTGTGGCTTACATTTTGATTGGACAAATTATAGTTTTATTTATTCTATGATTGGTTTAAATATCTTAACGGTGTAATTGTTTAGAAACATTACAACATTTCATTTTGAATTCGATTTATTCGAAATAAAGGAAATATTATTTTACAGTATAATATAAATGGTTTGTTTCTTATTCTTAAATATTGCTTTTGTATGTATTTAAATCTTAAATATTGTATATATTTATATAAATGTATTCTAACTTTATATAATTAACAGTTTCTTGACAGAACCGAATTTAATGTCTCTAGCCCGGGACTTCATCAACCGTGGTATCCTTATAAAGTAGTCAGTAATACTAACAAGATATTTAGTTACATTTGCGTATTTACTTTTAAAGTTGTATCCTATAGAAGTAACTGCAATAAATATCCCTTTTTTAATGAACAGGGAAGCGGACTGGCAAATAGTCTTTAAGGATAAGTAAGCCAGTATAACTATAGCCACATGGGATATAACATTTTAGTTCCCAACGTTGGTTTTTTATGGTATAGCTAGGTGGACGAGCATATGAAACACCTGATGGTAAGTGGTCACCAAAGCCCATAGACATTGTAAGAAATGTTAGGACGTCATAATATTGACAGCTGACATTTGCATTGTAATATTGACAGACTGGTCGTCTGGACGTTATAATATTGACAGCCGACGTCTGCACTGTAATATTGACAGATTGGTCATCAGGACGTCATAATATTGACAGCCGACATTTGCACTGTAATATCGACAGACTGGTTGTCGTATCATATATATGCATCTATACTAGTGCTATAAAAAGATAAGAATTGATTTTTTGTCTGTTTGTAATGGACAAATTTAAAAACTACTAAATTTTTCCACCCACAGAAAGCTTCATTGGCAGCGAGTAACATAGGTTGTTTATTGCCTAAATAATAATTAATCTCTAATTATACGCCCTACGAAAATGGCAATAATGTAACTCAAGTTCGAAAAAAAAATCCGATAAAGTATCTATTAAGCTAGATAATTGTTCAACGCGGACGAAGTCGGGGCGGACGGTATAATCTGTGATACGAACGTCATTTTATTTTATCTCATCTAGTTGTTGAATACTTCTGTGTGATACAATTTTCAACAGTTAACGAGCCAATCACGACTCTTTGATGCCGATGCGTATCCCTTGAGTCTTATTTTTAACATGCAAATTTCTATTCAATGCACACAACCAACGAATTTCATAATGAATTCCATTTTTTTTCTTAGTCCGTCGATGCTTTGCTCGAATTTCTTATTAGGTCCTTACATATGAAATTGGCATTTTGTTCGAGAGAAATATAAAGTCTTTTTTTTTGTAAAATATATTTAATTAATCAAAGTATGCACCGTTGTTATCTATGCACTTTTGCCATCTCATAGGTAGTTCATTGATCCTTTTACTAAAAAAACCATGGGGGCGAGAATCAATAAACTCTTTGATGGTGGTTTTGACTGCAGCATCGGAGTTTATAGTATTTGTATCTCCATAAATGTAATAATTGTAAATTCCTTTGATGTATCTATCTCTGCAAAGCTATTTGTAATATAAACTTCGGTTCACATTTGACGTCGTAAAGTCCAGATGACTTATATATAACTCGGAATGTATGCCAGTTGACTTTATATATATATATACTTATAATTTAGTAATTAGTATTTTTGGGCTACATAATAACTACGTATAATAAAGAGGGGGAAGTTAAATTTGGTATAACAAAATCTTTCTGTCATAAGAGATTAGAACGAGAAAATCACCCAACGAAACAGCACACTCCGGTACACAAATTAAAACATCACGAAGAACAATTATGTATTCATTACGTGGAAAACGGTCTCTTACGAATCAAAGGAACCATAAGAGGCTTTCATAAATTGGTTTTATAATATTTTATACGAATTCAAGTTTTTACGGTTTTACTTTCTAGGTGATAGGGCTTTGTCCATGCCCGTCTGGGTAGGTACCACCCACTCATCAGATATGCCACTAAACAGCAATACTTAGTAATGTTGCGTTCCGGTTGGAAGGGTGAGTAAGCCTTTTTTTATTGAGAAAATCTTCTTCAAAATACTACCCCGCCCGAGGGGGCGAGGAATTATTTGATGAACAGTTTAAAAAAAAACTCATTTTTACGTTTACATATTTATGGATAGAATAATAACCCGTATTAAACCTTTAATGACATATGACTAAATCTTGACATATACAATATATCTTTAAATATTTTTGTACACTATGTAAAAATGTTCTCTGTGCTCAAATGTTTACAGATTGTCCTGTCGACCGCTTGAACGGTACAAAAGTGAGTGTGCTGCAGCGCCCTTTAGTAACGAGATTACACAAAGTAGTATTATAAAAACTTTCTCCATTAAGAAACACATAATAAACATACGTATCAATTTTCATGGTAATCCGATATACGATGTAGAGGCCTTTTAATCTCAAACAAATACACAAACATATAAAATTGAAGTGTCCGTCTGGTATTTCAAAATAATCTTTTAAGTTAATATAGCTATTTGCGAATTACAGAAATAAAAAAAACCACAGCTGCCTAATAATTTAAATATTTTATAAGTATTATTCAAATAGGTATTATTTTCGTCAGAAACTGAATTCGACGAAAGCGAAGTCGCGGGTTAGGCTAGTTACATATAAAATTATATTTTGTTTACATAACATTGTTAGCGAAAGAAAACAAACGGAACAATAAATTTGTGTATTCTATGCCTTTATTAAAGCAATGATTATTCAAGGAGCATTGTTTTGCTAATCAATGCTCGCAGCGGCAAGGTTTCGTTTGTAATTAAACGTGTTTCATTTTATTATTTAATCAAACATTTCGTATACCTTACTTAACCTTTTAGCTTTGGCGTAATCGGGAATATTTGAACTTTTCATATGTTATTTTTTTATTTATAAAAGTGTGCGTAATTTGTTTGATTACGCTATTAACTTACTATTTAATTTATTTTTATATAGTAATGAAGTAAAACTATCGGTGTGATTGAAGTAACGCAAAATATGTTACGTTTGATAAAAACGCTTTGTTGCAAAATCATTTCACATTTTAACACACGTTAATAGTTAATTTGCTGTTGATGTTGCTAATCGTATTTCGTACTATAATCTGTCCCTTCCTCTTCCTCTTTAGACCCTGAAGCTGCAGACATGATTTAATAAGCCTTAAATAATAGTTCATTATGTTTGGCATCGCAGGAAATACTAATTCTGGGATTCGAACCTTCGGCGCCATGTTGCGCCATTAGTCGAACGATGTAATAAGATACAACTAAAGAGGACGATACGAAGATTGATGACATGTTTTAATTCTTTAGTTTATGTCAAAAGGATCAGATAAAGTAAATTGTAATTTTATTTTTATGTAATACGTTTGTATGTGTGTCTCTGAACTCTTCTAAGCTGTGTGGTACTGCTATCGTGTTTCAGGATTTTTTTTAATTAAAAACAAAATAAATAAAAATTAAATATAAATCCGTACGAACTCGGAGTGGTCAGCTCTTTTGTTATAATCTATTTCAACATCGAAAACAATATGAACGACATTTCTAACAAATATTTATATAAACTCTCGATTTTGAATAGCTTATTGGAATTCTTTTCAAATTTAAAAATATGGCAAAATTCTAAATATTCTATATTCGCTTTAAAAATATATCGATTCGATCATTCAAATTTGTTCGGCCATTCAAAAGCAATTCACTGCAACAAACCAATTTTCCTGTAACAAAATATTTGATAAGCAAATATTATTTAAATGCACTCTCAAACCAATCTGAAGCGATGTCAGACAAAAAAAATCAAGCGCTATTCAAATATGGCAATAGCCTCTCGTTAGTAGAATTGTACCGCAAAAAAATTTCAACGTTCAATAGAACTGTTCTATAAGAAACAAATTCGATACTCTACTTGAACACTCACAGTAGTCGCTATATCAACGCTTGTATCATATAAATATTACCATAGCTCTGTTTTCATTTTTTAAATTAGCTTAAATAGACTTTTTCTAAAATTAAAAAAAAAGACCTCACTGTTTTAGTAATGCTTGCATGTTTTCTTTTATTTTAGCCTATTGTGCGTGTTATAAATTGTATTAACTTTTATTATTTAAGTAATTTTATCTCTTTTACCTTTTACTGCACTGAATGTGCAGTAAAAGGTAAAAGAGTTTCTGGTGGTAGGATGCTAACATCCGCCTGGCTTGTTACCACCGTACGCATGGTGAAAAACTCGTGAAGTGGCTTGCAGCCGCGTTTCGAGGTCAGCCAGCGTACAGCCAGTGCCCGAGCGAGTATTGCTGCGATGGGTGTTGGTTCAGTGGAGACGGCTGTTGAACCAATGCCGGGGGAAACTGTATTGACCTGCCGGACAGGGAGACCCGAAGAAACGGCTGTTCCGCTGGCCGCCCGTGGCATAGTACAGGGGCCCGAGCGTGCCTAACCAGCTCGTGAGGCTGCCCCACCAGGCCACGCATAATCTCGGGGTGGACCGTCGTGCCGGTTGGTGACCGGTAGGTGGGGTACCGGCGGCCACTTCCGGGGGGGTTCGGGGGTTGAATCCTTCAAAGCGAAAGCCGTAGTATGCTTGTTCGTCAGGATGGATGTTTGCTGTCACTGACTGCGCTGCTTGGAGGACCCCTCCTTCTCCATGTTGGTGGTACGTGTGGACCTGGTTCGTCAGAGCCGAGTCTACGTGTGCCTCTACAGATCCCACAATGGTGACTTGGAGACAAGCCGATTATTTGACCATCTTAGTCGGGTGGCAGATGTTGCGCAAGAGCAATTTCCTAACGCGGAATTGGTGTTTTTGGGGGATTTTAATGCTCACCACGAATCCTGGTTGAAATCCCTCAAAACTGACCATGCTGGAAGGACTGCTCATGCTTTTGCTCTCACACATGACTTGACCCAACTGGTTGATCAGCCCACCAGGATCCCAGACATTGATGGGCAAGCACCTTCTCTACTGGACCTTCTGCTGACTTCTCACCCGGTGGAATATCAGGTTGTGGTTCGGGCTCCTCTTGGCTCTTCGGATCACAGCCTTATTTCTACCAGAGTGCCACAGGCCAAGCTGCCGCCACTAGCGGTATGCAAACGTCGCGTTTGGCACTATAAGTCGGCGGATTGGGACGGTATGCGCGATTACTATGCGTCGGTCCCTTGGAAGGAACGTTGCTTCAGTGGGAATGACCCGACAGCTAGTGCCGCTGCTGTTTCTGGCGAGATCATGCTCTGAATGGAATACTACATTCCTAGCTCAGATCTCGTCAGTAGGAGTACGCGTAACCGTTGGTTCACTCGTGAATGTGCCGATGCTGTATCATCTAAGCAGGCGGCATATCGCAAGTGGATCAACGGCTGCATTAGCGGGACATCTAACATTGACTCACTGAAAGCATTAATAAAAATTCCAAGTCCTGTAGAAAGGCATACACGAGAGCGGATGCACAACTCATTGTACAGATTGGTCATGACCTTGTTTCGCATCCTAGGGGCTCCCGTAGCTTCTGGCGTCTGACCAAGTCTGTGCAAAACAATTTCTGCCAACCTTCGCTGCAACCGCTCAGAAATCCAGACGGATCGCTAGCTCACAGTCCGCAAGAGCAAGCTGATCTCCTGGCTAAACTCTTTGCCGACAATTCCATCATCGATGATTGTAGTGCACTGCCACCTACAATACCTGCATGTGGCCATACGATGCCTGACATTAAAATCAGGCAACGTGATGTGCGTGCGGATCTCCCACACTCTTTCTTTTGCATATCAATGATATGCTCTCTCTTGGGAACATACATTGCTATGCAGACGATAGTACAGTGCATGGTGGATACCACGGACGCGCAGTGGCTGGGCGAGCGGAAATTGAGGAGAGGCGGAAGGATCTTGTCATTGAACTCGATAGGACGTTAGAGCTCATCGCCAAATGGGGCTCTGAGAATCTTGTTGAGTTTAATGCCAAGAAAACACAGGTATGCGCTCTCACGGCGAAAAAGTCAACATTTTCCCCTCTTCCCTCCCTCTGTGGTACACCGCTGGTGATGCAAAGCAAAATCGCCATGCTGGGGATTGACGTTCGCTGCGACCTTAGTCCAAGGGATTACATCGAGGCTGTTATAAAAACAGCTTCACGGAAACTCGGAGTTCTGAACAAGGTGCGGCGCTTTTTCACACCACAACAACTGTGCCTGCTGTACAAAACACAGGTACGGTCTTGCGTGGAATATTGCTCGCACCTTTGGGATGGCTCCGCTAAGTACCTACTTGAGGCCTTGGACCGTTTGCAGCGACGTGCCGTACGCATTATTGGCGACGTAAAGGTCACAAACACCCTTGAACCTTTACAATTGCGTCGTGAGATAGCAGCACTGAGCGCTTTCTATCGACTGTATCACGGCGAGTGCTCTGAGGAATTATTCTCTCTAATTCCTGCTTCCCCCTTCCTTCTTAAGTCCACGCGAGCTGGTTCTCGATGTCACCGCCTAACTGTGACATCAATTCCATCGCGAACAAAGAAATTTGGCAACTCCTTTCTTTGTCGCACTTCCAAAAAATGGAATTCCTTACCAGCTCACGTGTTCCCCTCCTCTTACAACCCGGGTTCCTTCAAACGAGGCGTGAAGAGGCATCTTGCGGGCCGGCAAGGCGAAGGCGGCTAGTGTAGAACGTTTTTCCCGTTTGTACTGGCCGTCGTCGCGTTTGGACTCTACTACCACTTACCATCAGGTGGAGTAGAGTCATTTGCCCTCTCGGCGAATATAAAAAAAAAAAAAAGAAAATGTAGCGTTTGTGTTGGCAGCGTATGTACAAGGCGTAGACTGAAAAGCAGTCTAGCTGAGATTACGACCTTTTCACCTAATTATGATATTGTTAACTCTTTTTTTATGTTGTACCTTAATTTTTTTGTCTTTGTTTCTTTTTGGTGAATACAGTTATTTATTATTACTATTATTAAATAGTATAGAATAAAACAACACACAATTCTATAATAAAATATAATATATACACAGGATGTATAAGTGAAACTGATTTTATAAAAACCTCAAATTGGTCCTTAAAAAAAATCGAACACCAAATCATAAAAGAATATGTAAATGGTCACTCAATAAAAAAAAATCTTAAAAATGTTAACAACACAATTAAACACGTCACACACGTCAACAAATCACAAGTCATGCCAATAATGAATTATTTATTCTACCTTTGTGTCCACCAACAAAATGGCGGTTTGAAATTGGCACGCGTCTTTTATAACAAGAACTGATTCTCATAATGTTAAATGGGTAAAAGAATCTCCCAATTATAAATTTTTAAATTGATTTTTAAAGAAGTCCAGTCTTAGTTACATCTTTTAGTCGATTGCGAATATCTCATCTATTGATGTTTCATATTGTATTGAGTTCATTCTATTTTAATCTTTAAAATGAGAATTTTTTTTATTTTTGTTGATGTTTTCATTCATTTTTTTGTAAACATCTTCAAATCCTCAAGGGTTTTTGGCTGAGATCTCTTATAAGAGATTCCTCGTACTTTATACGTACACTTTTTTCTCATTAATTAAACCTTGTTACATTTATTTATTTATTTTTTTGGTAATCCAACAGTTTTTATACATAAGTTGATATATTGACTATTATATAACATATAATTAAAACCAAAATAGGATTACACAGGTAACTTAAGCATATTATTAACTAGAAGACGGTAGTAAAAGTAAAACTGTTTACGGGTGGGAATCCAATATGTGCGTGTATGTGTGTGAGTGTGAGTGTGTGTGTGTGGTGTGTGTGTGTGTGTGTTATAATGAATTTTTATCTTTTTTAATTATAGCTTTTTTAAAAGCTAGTTTTGACATGCTGAACAGATCTATTTCTGAGTATTTTGAATTATATGTGTGGACCATGCGATTAAGGACAGAGTTGTGTGCATAATTAGTGTTTAGCTCAGGCGTGTGGAATAGTGCTGTGTGTCGTGTGCGGCGATTAGGAACTCTTAAATACAAAACGCTCAATAAATCGTTGCAATCTATATCTCCGGTTATTATTGCATGTAGCATATACATATCGTAATGTCGTCGTCTCGTTTCTAATGTTTCAATATTATATTGTTTACATATATCAACATAATCGTTAAATTCTTTAAAGTCCTTGAAGCAAAAAAATTTTATGAACTTTTTTTGTATTCTCTCCAGTTTTTCTTTGTAAGTTATATAATTCGGAGACCATATACTACAACCGTATTCTAGAATACAACGTACATAAGTAAAATATAAAATTTTTATGCATTCAATATTATTAAAAGATTGACATATACGTTTAATATAGCCTAATTGCTTATATGCCTTATCAGTAATGAGTTCTGTATGCTCTGCCATCAATAATTTAGAGTCTAATTGAATTCCAAGGTCACGCACTGATTTAACTTCTTGTATCGGCTTGTTATCAATATTATAGTTATATTCAATATTTTTATACTTCCTAGAAAATGTTATTTTTACTGTTTTTTTTTAATATTAATCGTTATTTTATTTTTTTCGTAGTAATGTGAAAGATTATCAAGGTCACGTTGCAATTCAATGCAGTCAGATGTGCTACTTATTACTTTATAAACTTTTTTATCATCTGCGAATAGTAAAAAACGGGAGTGCTTAAAACAATTAAATATATCATACAAGTATACGTTATACAGTAACGGACCTAATAGTGATCCCTGTGGGACCCCTGAAGTTGCGTATATGAAGTCACTACGAGCACTACCTATAACAACTGCTTGCTGCCTTTTTGATATATAGGAACAAAACCACCTATGCAAGTCACCTTTGATTCCAAGTTCTTGAAGCTTTTGCATAAGTATATCATGGTCTACTCTGTCAAACGCCTTTTGAAAGTCGGTATATATTACATCTACTTGCTCTCTATTGTCCATTGCCATGTAAACAAAATTAGTAAATAGTGATAAGTTTGTTACAGTTGATCGTTTTTCCATAAAGCCATGTTGTTGTACGGGTATTGAGTTATGGATAATAGGTACGATCGCCTTATAAACAATTCTTTCAAAGATTTTACTTATTGTATTTAATATGGAAATGGGTCTATAATTTTCTATTTTATTCCTTGGTCCTGATTTATGGATTGGTATGATTAGTGTTTCCTTCCATTTCGTTGGAAAAGCGCTAAATACATTGACAGACTTATTATATATTATTGACAGTGGCTCTGCTAATGCTTTAGCACATTTACTGTAGAATATGGCTGGGATTCTGTCACTTCCTGCTCCTTTTTTATATCCAGGTCTTTAAGTATTTTATAAACTAATTCTTTGTCAATGTTGAGGTTACAAATAGTATCATTTGTATTAGGCTCTTGGATATGTGTGCTGTAAGCATTTCCATTACGCTTGGCGAAAACACTTTCGAAGAACTCACAGAATCCCGTGCATATTTCTGTAGGATTATTGAATTGACGATCTCCTAAGGAAAGAGAGCTAGGATAGCCGTTCTTACAGTTTCGAAAGTATTTTTGGTACCACCATAATCATGTTGGATCCTTTTTAATGTTCTCCTGCATTTTTGTTTGAAATTGGTTGTAATACTTAATTTGAGCTTTCTTTTGTCTGAATCGTAATAGCGAAAATTCATCATAATCACGTGGATTTTTAGATGATTTCCAACGTGCATGAGCTTTAAGTTTGTCTCGAATTATATGTCTTAGGGATTTGCTATACCAAATGGGGTAGTGGTTAAGATATTTGCCTGTGGTATTTGGTACATGTTCGTCTATTATTTTGTTAATAATGGTATAGAAGTTGTTAACTATGTCATCAATAGAATTACCGTTTAGAATAGATTGCCAGTCT